>NW_020174707.1:349511-358078 GCF_003031525.2 Neophocaena asiaeorientalis asiaeorientalis
CATGAGCCAGCTTCACCAATCAGAAAACATTATCCCTTCCTTTGGAAATAGTGATTATTTCTAGGTTGGGTACATGATGCAAGCTTAGCCAATCATCTACTCTTTCCTGAAAATTTGAACCTTGAGTTGAATGAACAAGTGTCAAAGGAACCACAGCTAAATCTTTATAAGGCCGGTGCCTGGAAAATATACTTTATGCATTCTTTTTATTTATATCCAGAGCTGACATGGTTTCCATCAGTCCCAAATTCTGATTGTCTTGATTATTTAGCTCTGTGAGCATTCTAGAATTTCTCTAATAAAACTGCTACGGATTGAATTGTATCTCCCCAAAATTCATATGTTGAAACTTTAACCTCCACCATGACTATACTTGGAGACAGGGCTTTTAGGTGGTAATTAACGTTAAATGAGGTCATAAGGGTGGGGCCTAATCAAATAGGATTGGTGACCTTCTAAGTAGGAGAGAGGGAGCCATCTCTCTCTCCACACACAATCCCTGAGGAAAGACTATTTGAGCACACAGTGAGAAGGTGGCTGTCTATAAGCCAGGAAGAGGGTCCCCACCAGAATCGACCATGTTGGCACCCTGATCTCAGACTTATAGCCTTCAGAACTGTGAGAAAGAAATTTCTGTTGTTTAAGCCCCCCAGTCTATGGTATTTTATTATGGTAGCCTGAGCAGAGAGACAAATACCATCTTCCTTCTCTTGTCAATGTCTATAACTTGCCAACCAAATAAGTCCTCATTTAGAAGTGGCAAAACAGCTGGTCAAATTGCCACCCCCTGTATCTTCAGAGACAAGCAATATGCCTATCCACACCAACTACTGGGCCTAGTAGGAAAATATCAGGGTGTTGTAGTGTGGGGGCTACTTCTTGTAGCTTTCCCCAAGGTCCTACAAGAAAGCCTATTCCATCTGAAAGCTTGAAAGGAGTAGCATATGCCTCTGCTAAGAGGCTCTGCCTAATGTGGACAGCAACCCCAAATGGCTGAGAAACATGATCCAGACCATTGGGAGAACTGAAAAGGCCCTATTTTATGCCCCAAGCTAAAGTTAGAGCTCCTAAGGCAGTGGGGAGGGAAGCACAATGGGGGATAAAATTGGTCCCAGGAAGAGATTTGTGGAAAATTGGAAATCTTTGACTACTTCCAAATATCTCCAGATGAGTACTCTTTGCCTGACAAAGGTAATAATTACCCTCATTGTAATGAGTCATTCACTCAAATTGAATTGGAGCTTTGAACTTGGAAGCAAGGGGCAGATTAACTGGGCTTTGCAACCAGCCTGTTGTTTTTATTGCCCAAATACCGAGGCCAAAATGGAAGCTGTTAGACTAAGAATGAGGGGTTACCTGCTGCACATTGAGACCAATTATGAAAAAAAAGAAGCCGCAAGGCCCGGGTACAGGTTCAAGAACTGAAACTCAACAAGGCCTTCAGCCTTGATTAGAGCCACTCCTAGGTTGTGCAGGGGCACCCACTCAAGTGCAGTAAATCCCCTACATACGAACCTTCAAGTTGCGAACTTTCAAAGATGCGAATGTGTGTTCCATCACTGTCAGGCGTGAGTGAAATTGCAGCTTACCCTCCGTGTCCTGTTGCTGACGATCCTTCAGCTCTACCATCTCCCACCTCCTCTCCCTCCTCCAGTCAGTAACTCTTCTTCCCTGTTCACTCGATGCCAGCCCCTGGATGCCAGCTGTTGTGCTGTACTACTGTACTTTTCAAGGTGCTGTACTGTGAGATTAAAAAGGTTTCCTTTATTTTTTGTGTTTGTTTCTTATGTATTATTTTGTGTGAAAAGTATTATAAACCTATTACAGTACAGTACTATATAGCCGATTGTGCTGGTTGGGTACCTAGGCTAACTTTGTTGGATTTACGAACAAATTGGACTTACGAATGCACTCTTGGAATGGAACTTGTTTGTATGTAGGGGACTTACTATATTGTTTTGGAGGGGGATGGGAGCTGTCCATATAAACAATTTAACTTTTTAATGTGCTACACAATTCATGGGCTCATGTGAGGTGTAGTGATTTATTGATGAAGATATAGAGTGATGGGTATAGAAGAGGTACTTACATATTTGTTCACTGTCCAATCAGTGCTTGTGAAGAGTCTTCATAGTATCCTGGCACCATCTCTTCCTGTTTCAGGTCCAGGAACCATTCTTTGTGTTCTTTATTGCCGAATGTGTCATTCCTGGACAATTTTTTATCTCTCACTATAAGAAAAAGTTAGCAATGCTGTCATTACTCACAATGCCACAGCTCTTTGGAACCTGTTTGTATTGAAACTATATAGATCTTCTTGCCTCTTCAGTTCCATTTATTCAAACCTGGTTACATTACCCAGGACACTGCATCATCCACAGTGCCACCCATGGACCACGGCTTCCAGTGACTCTCTCAAAGGTCATTACTGTGTTTCATTGAGGATCATCACAAATGCAAGTCTTACTGAGTCTATGCAAGAAAATGTAAATGATGATTCGTTGTCTGGTCAGATTAAATCTACTGTTTAGAATTTTATAGTTTAAACATAGAACAACACATCTTCCACTCCTACCTTCCCTTGATTTCTTTAGGCTGCCATCATTGCGTTTCTAGAATGTGATCTCTTTTGATGTTGACCTCGCCCCTGCTTTTCACACATCACCACCAGTAGGGAGATAGGCGAGGGGTCCATGGGCTAATAGAGAAGAGTAGTCCCATTTGTGCAAGGAATGTCCATCCCTTCTCCTGCATGGCTTGATATCAGCCCGGGAGAGCCCCAAATTGCATCCATTGCAGACAAGAGAGGACATAGAGCAGAAAGGTCCATTGACATTATGGAGCAACAGTCAGAGCATTGCATCCTCTTGGCCAGAGTGATTGGTTCAGAGCAGGACGTGTCCCAAAACAGACCAGTGAGTCTTCCCTGGGATATTTCTACTGAAACAATCAATGTAGTGTTTGTTTTTTGAGATTATAAGTTGTAAGGACAGAAAAACTGGAGCGGCTTGAAGCAATATTTCCCAGCTGTTTTTAGTAGGAGAGAATGAGGTTTAGGAAGAGAAAGCAAGGACAAGCCAAGCAAAGGCCAGAGATGAGAGCCCAATAAGCTCAGTTACTTGAGCTAACAAATCCCCTTTGGCTTGTTGTTTGCCCGGTTTCTGGTTTAAAATGGGTCTCTGTCACTTGCAACCAGAAGATTCTTGACTCATACATTGAGAGAGACAGAGAGAGAAAGAGAGAGAAAGCGTGTGTGTGATCCCAGCAGAAACAGAATGATTGAGAATTGGATTTCTATGTAATTGGTAGTTAGGTGTTTATTGTTCTTGTTTTAATAAATGAAGAAATGAAGACACAGCGATTAAATAATCCTTCCAATATCACACAGATAGAAAGTGACAAAGCCAGGATTTGATATATTTTGTTCCTAAGCTGATATTCAATATGAATTCAAATGGGATAATGAAACAAGAAAAAGCCTTTAGCACTTGGGTTCCCCAAACTTATCTAGTGTTTGACCACCTGGTAGGTGGGAAGAGGGTAGAAGGAGCACAGCAAAAATCCCCTTACTCAGGGATGCCTTCACCATCTAAGTTCTCTTTTTCTTTTCTGACTTTCTCCCCCTAGCCTAGTGCTGGGAGGCCTGATCTCACAGCATTACGCTGTCTCATGTCTAAGGGCTTTGGAAGTCTAGGCTCTGTAACTTTCATGACTGAGCTAGCAAAACTTAAAATTCCTTTCTCTAATTATTTGCTCAATTATTTCTGGCATAGGTCAACAAATACCGCTGATTAGAAATGAAGGGTTCCTTTTGGAACCTGGGGATTTCTTTCTTGTTTTGTTCATTCTTCCCTTTCTCCTCCCTCCCTCCCTCCCTCCCTCCCTCTCTCCCTTCCTTCCTTCCTTCCTTCCTTCCTTCCTTCCTTCCTTCCTTCCTTCCCAATCTGTGTACTTATTTATTTTTTCATTATGTTTGATCAGATATCTCTGTGTGTCTGCAGTGGGAGCATGGTGAGTGCCTTCCTGGTTTGCTCTGCCCACCAAGTTATTGAAACACCGCAGATCTTTCGCACCCCTACCTCCCACCAGGTTATTGGTTCACTCGGACTGCCTTCATTCTGAGTTTAAGGAAAGCTGGGTCATCGGGGTTCCAGTTGTGATATCAGGGGGTGAGTTTGGAGAAGCGGGGTTTGCAGGGCTTGGGACTGCCCAGGGATAGATTGTGGTCCGGCGTTGGTAAGCCTGGTCCTGCCTCTATCCCGAGAGGCGTTGCGTCTATCAGATAAATCCTTTCTGTTACGAGGAGCCCTAATTAATGCATGAGCCGATTTGTTCTTCCCTGCTGAGGATTTCAGATGAATGATTACTGGGTGCCACATGTGTTATCTCTTATGTATCTTTAATAAAATTAACAATGGCTACAATTTGCAGTCCCCTCGCTGTGTTCGGGAGCCCTGGGCCAAGCCCTTCACATTCATGATTCCATTTAACCCTTGCACCACCCTATGAGGCAACTCTTGGGCATTATTTCCCTCACCGCATAGAGGAAGGAACTGAGGCTCAAAGAGTTTCAGTAAATTTCTCAAGGTCACACTGTTAGAAAGAGGTAAGGCAGGTTTCACACCAAGGCTTGTTTGATTTCATGGCACTTAACCACTTGCCATCGTGCTGTTATGTTTTAATGTTAAGGGGAAGTGAGAAATTTAATAATAGAACTTGGGCAAGGTGGCAGTAACAATGAGGTAGCGCTGTTGCATCACTCTTACAACTACCCTCTTTCAATCCCCTCATATTCCAGAGGTGCTCAGAACACTGATGGGGCTGAATGAGCAAGGATGGTATGCCTAGGAAGGCAGCAGACTCCTGATTCCAAAGTTGGTCCAGCCAAGTAGGGGATGCCATTCCTGCCTTAAGGTTGTGTCATGGAGGGAAGAGGAAGGGGATGGGCTGGGAACTCCTGCTGGTCTAGAGAGCTAGACACCAGCCAGCTCTGCGACCTTGGGGAAGTTCCTTAACCTCTCTGGGCTTCCCTGTTTTGCACCATGGGGAGGTTAGGCTATGTGTGTTGCTGGTTCAGGCAGCCTATGACGCACTGATTGTAAGAGAGGCAAACAGAGACGGCTGTCCCAGATAACACAGGCTAGGCAAGTGTCTGAGCCTACCGGCCCCACCTGGGTGCTTGCCCTCCAATGTTGTGTCCGTTCTCCTCTGGCTTTCTGACGCTGCCTTGTGTCACCATACGGTTCCTCTTCACTGTGAGCCATCAGCTGTCAGCTGTGTCCAGTGCTTTGCTCCAGCAGGGTGGTGAGGGCCTCGGGCTCACATTCTCACGCCCTTGCTTATTAACTCTCTGTGCCTCGGTTTCCTCACCTGCAAAATGGGAATAATCCTGGTGCTTTCCTTGTGGGGTTGTCTGAGGACTAAAGGAAATATTCATGTGAAATGCTCAGCCTTCTTCCTTTGGTGCCAGGCACATGGACCTACTCCTTAAAAGTTAGCTATTCCTAGCAGCAGTTAGGCTTAAGTCGGCACACGTTTGCTGAGTGCCTCCTAAGAGCCAGCCCTGCAGGCCTGTGCTGGGGGGACGCAGAGAGACACAGCCGTGGCCCCTTATCCCAGAGTAGCCGGTTGTGCTCACTAGAAATGGACGCTAAGGCAGAGTCTGGGGTATGAGGTATCTGTCGGGGATCAACACCTATGAAAAGGAGGAGTTGAAAACAAGACTGTACAGAGGAAGAACTGGAAATGTGATGCAGGCCTGAAGAAACCTCAGCCAGCCCAGCAGGGAGCTCTGGAACGAGTGTTGTCCCTAAGGGTGTCCCACGTTGGACCGAAACGGCAAGACCTTCATATCCCTGCCTCACCCACTCAGCAGAGGAGGGCCACCCTGGAAAGGCCATGACCCTGGGTGAGGCAGCTCGGGCAGACCCTGAAGGGCTGTGTGCGGGGCTGGACAGCAACTCCACCCTTGAACGGGGATCTGAGCAGTGTGCTGGAGTATTGACCACGCTCAAGGAGTTTATAAACGGCAGAGGGCACAGGGAGGGGAGAAACCAATGACAGGGTTGACCAGGGAAAGTTTCCCAGAGCTTGGCTGAGCCAAAGACAGCCTTGCTACAGGGAGAACTCAGGTTCTCATAGAGAACCAGTGGAAAAGTAGATCTGTGCCCTATGCCCGGTTGGAGTGGCACACTGAAGACCTACGGAGGGAAGTTAAGCCCAAGGTCAGAAACCTGGGGGACCAGGGGGCCTGGGAGAAGAAAAAGCCAGGGCAAGCAGGCCTCATGTCCTGACCTACCTGCGAGCCACGGATGGGTGTCAGCCGCCTGGCACAGTGGGGAGCCTGAAGGCCTTAAGCTGGACCTAGGCCTGATTAGGTAAAGACTCAATTAAATAGGTGTCATGAGAGAGAATCCAAAAACTTTCTATGGCCCCCCTGAGATACCTGTAAGGAAAAGTGAGGCCACATTTTTAAATCGGCAAGAAAGACCATACAACTGGCCCCAGACACTCTCTGACTCCCTGTTCAATGTGTTTCCTTCGTCTGTTGTCTGTGCGTCATGATCTTAAGCAACATACTAAAACAGCCCACTTGGGGCGAATGTGCTGACTGGGAGGAGGGGGCAGTGGCTTCCCAGCTCCGTCCTGTTAGGAATTTGGAGATGCAGGCTGGAGGCAGGTTGGCGAGGGCCGTGCCTGCCAGACAAGGAAGGTGCACTTGCTTTGGCAAAGACTGGGAAGTGTCTGAAGATTTGGGGGCCTGGGGAGTGGTGGAGAGATCAAACCTGGGCTTCAGCAGGGTCCATTTGCTAGCAGTACGCTAGATGTTCTGGAACAGGTGGAGGCCGGAGGTGGGCGCGTAGTACTGAGGGCTGATCATCTCAGGCAAGGAGGTGAGGGAGGGGGCCTGAGCTGGGGGAGGGTTTGGTAGGGAGAGGGACTGGGTATGAGAGACAATGCAAGGCACCCGTGTTTCTGAACTTGGTGATGAAGAGAATGCCGGGTCCCTCTAACAGCAATGGGGTCTAGAGGAGGAGCTGGTGGGTGTGGAAGGGAGCTGGAGTGAGAGAGCAAGAGGGAGGGGAACAGAGCATTTCCTTTGGTTGTGAGATATTAATGGGAGGAAAATTCAGAATTTCTTATGCGTAACCTAGGTTGTGTCTCCCAGAAGGAAACCATGAGATGAGGATTTGTGTGCAAGTGATTTAGTAAGGAAGTGCTTCCGGGGGCAGACCTGCAAGGGAGAAGGGGAAGCAGGAAAAGGAAAAGACAAGGGAAGGAACCAAGCAGGGCAGGCACTCAAGCAAGTCCCCTCCTGGCCTGACCCACACGGCGGCTCTTCACGGGAGCCGTGCCTCCCAGTCTAAGCGAGCTGGGCTTCCACACTCCTGCCCTCATCAGTCCAAGAGCCACCAAGGGGGTAGGGCAACTCCAGGCACGTGCAGCTACCTGCACAGGTGTGCACAGTGGCTCTCGTCTCCTAGTCTGAGGGCTGTCCTCCTAAAGCACAGCGTGGGTGCTGGGTGTTAGAAGTAGAAGCACAGTGAGCGAGCCGGGTGCTCACACAAAGGGTCAAAAGGGATCCAAGGGGATCAGGGTGGGACACCAACACTGTCTGCTGGCACGAGAGCACTGTCTTGAGAAAGAACCAGTGGCGCCAGCGAGTGTCCTAGCCGCGCTGATCCTCGCCCTCCTCCAGCCATCTGCTGCTTCAAGGAATCGAGTTTGGAATCCTGGGCCAGTGTCTGTTTTGCTATTTCACCTCAGATTCACCCTTCTCCATAGACATCGGGGAGCCAGAAAGAGCATTTCTCGATGCCAAGCACCTAATGGGCTGCGATGTGCCCTGATGCTCTGGCATGGGGGGAGGCGTCCACCCAGCCCTGCAGAGGGCTCTGGGTTCCAGCTCATTATCAAGCCCAGTGCCGTGGCTTCTGAGATGGCCATGAGTGCCTCGGCCCCCTGGCAGCCCTCTCTAAGGCAGCCACTTGTCAGCCGTCAGAGACTGGCCCCGGCCCCCTGGCTGATGCTTCTAGCCCGTTAGAACTTGCTGGAAGATTCAGGAAACGGAGGATACCGGCGCGCCGCAACCACATGTGAATTGTGTTGGCCTGGACCACACTGAGCTCAAATCCAAAGTGAATTAAGCCAGGCTCCTGGCAGGGAGGATGCCTCCTCCTTCCTCGCAAAGAAATAACCATGAGAGCCACAGGAATACAAAGCCAGGCTAAAGAGCCACCTCCTCAGACCTTCCCACTTATTCAGGCCTGCGCTGTGAGTGCTGGGCAAAGCACAGGGCCAGGGCCTCTGAAAGGTTAACTCCTGAAACAAAGGGCTTGGTCGGGGATCCTGCTCCAGCCTCCTCTGGCTGCCTTCTGTTCTGACAGGTCCGTGTCTAAGCCATACGGCTTGTTCTATATTTTGCGTCCCGCTCCTGCTTATATGCACTCCTGGTCGCAGTCCCCCATGGCCCCTGCCCACCTCACTCCTAGAGAGAGAGGGAAGCAGGCTTGGCTTTGCCCTCAGCTTCCAAGCAGCAAAAGAGAAAACAGGAGGCAGCATTCTTT
>NW_020174707.1:358337-373401 GCF_003031525.2 Neophocaena asiaeorientalis asiaeorientalis
TTCCCCTCTCTGGACCATGCTGACATTTCTCAACACCCCCTACTTCTTCCCGCTCTTCGGTTTTTCTTAGGTTTGGCATCCTTCCAATCCCACAGGAATTCAGCTGATAAATGAATTCATACTCAAAGGTTATTGACTTAATTTGTCACCCCCATCCAGGAGCTATTTGCACTGAAAAGAGATCCACAAGGGAGAGGGTGATGTTTAACTGCAAAGCACGCCTTTCTAAGGGGGCTGGGGGGAGTTAGGCAGTGTGGCCTTCGGGCAGCCCCCTTCAGATCACCACCAAGGTGATCCTTTCTCTCCGCAAATTCCAGCTGCAGGGATTTCCCAACTTGAGTGTGCACTGGGATGGCCTGGGGTGCTTGAGACAGACTACGGATTCCTGAGCCCTAGAGATTTGATTAAGTAGGTCTGAATGGGGCCCAGGCATCTAAATTTTAATCCACTCATCACTTTCTGATGAAAGTGGTCCATGGACCATATTGTGAAAAATACTTGGGTATCAGTTTCCTCGGGCTGTCATAACAGAGGACCACAGACTGGGTGGTTTAAACAACAGAAATTTCTTTTGTCACAGTTCTGGAGGTTAGAAGTCCAAGATCAGGGTGTCAGCAGGGTTGGTTTCTCCCGAGACCTCTCTCTCTAGCCTGCAGACGGCCGCCTTCTCACTGTGTCCCCACGTGGTATTTGCTCTGTCTGTGCACACTCCTGGGGTCTCTTGGCATGTTCAAATTTCCTCTTATATGGACACCAGGCAGATGGGATTAAGGCCCACCCTAAGGGCCTTATTTTAACTTAATCATTTATGTGGCAGCTCCAAATGCAGTCACGTTCTGGGGGTTAGGGCTTCAACATATCAATCTGGGGGGAGGGGGCACAGTCCAGTCCCTAACAGGCATGTAGAAACAACAAAAACAAAAAGGCATTCATAAAGGCAGGGGCAGCAGAAACCAAGTTCTCCATTCTTTCCAGCAACTGCAAGAGAGAAAATCTACCCAGGTTGAAAGAGGTTGTGCAGAAAGCACTGGGGAGAGGCAAACACCTCGGCTCACCCTCTCAATTGCCTTTTCTGCTGTTATTCCTGTTATTCCTCCTCGGTTTAGAAACAGCCTTTCTTCTTTGAGCTTCTTGGGAGAGAACAGTCTTTGGCGCTGGCACCAGCGTGGCTGCCCGAGGCAGCCCTCGCCTCTGCCTTCGAGGATGTTTCTGCCCCCAGAAAGAAGCCGAGGACCCTTCACCCTCCCCATTCATCATCACCACGGGCAATCTAATTACAACCTTGTCTTAAAAGAGGTATTCACTTCCAATGGAGACTTCTTCCTTATGAAAACGTAACACCTTGAACTATGTTTTTATGGCCCCCTTTTTGAAAAATAAGAAAGGAAATTAATTAATTTCCTTGTACACGGGAAAGACTCATGAGGTCTTGCTTGGGTTTGCGCGCAAAGGATGCTCTCTCTCCCTCTCTCCCTCCCTCCCTCTCTCTGCCTCCTGCTGTGTGACAGTGAAATGCTAAAATGATTTTGGCAGGAGAATATTCTCAAAGGCTGTTTTTATTTCAGCAGCAGAAGAGTATCTCAGAACGCAGGCTGCACCTCTGCCCTGTGGGGCTGTTTCTAATTGCAGAGGTGAGCTGCAGAAATCCTTCCCCCAGCTGGGTGGGGAGAAAGCGGCCAGAAACCTAAGAAAGATAATCGTGTCTGCCATGCTCAGCGCTCACCACTTAAAGGAATTAACTTGTTGGAATAAAATATTTCTATGGGTTCAGAAAACTATGCTTTAGAATAATGAGGCTGACCCCTTCCTCACGTACCGCAATCACTGGGGTTTGTTTCTTCTCTCTCTAATCACAACATGCGATCTTCCTCTTTGCTCACACCTCTGTAGGCAAGACTGGCTGCGAATACTTTAGATTATCACCTTCTCATTTTCAGTGTGAAATAATTGCCCAAGGATGGAAGCTGACAAACAAGCATGTGGATTTCGGAAAGCAGCCCACTTGTTATTTGGGATAGCCTAAGCGGAATGGAGACAGGTGCATGCTGTCTCAACTGCTCCCACCTCATGCTCACCCCTTTAGAAAATGAGTTGTGCTTTCGCAGACCTGGATTGATTTAAAATTTTGAAGACGGTGGGGATGCTGATATGTTTAATTAAAAACCTGTACTATCCAGCAGTGTAAAGGTATGAGGTTCTGGGGTGGGGTGGGGGGGTAAGCCCCAAGGGATTCATTCTTAGCCCCACTTCTTACTGGCTGTGTGGCCTTGGGCAAATTATCTAACCTCTCTGGGCCTCAGTATTTTAATCTATAGGAATGAGACAATGATGATGATACTTTATGAGATGGTGAGGGCTGAATGAGTTAGTACAGGTAAAATGCTTAGAACAATGATCAGCCTATAGTAAATAGTAGATATTCTTACTTATGCTCTTGGAAAAGGAAGAGGGGATGCCTTCTTTCTCTCCATCAAAAATATTTGTTAAGCATTGTGGTCGGGTATAAGGAAAAGTAACTAAGGCCCCTGCCCTCAAGGAGCTCATAGTTCAGGGCATGTGCCCGATGTGTAAACAACTTACTAAAATACACGACAAATTGGAGGAGGTGCTGAGTGAGGGTAATAGGAATGTCGAATGGGGGCTATAAGAGGAGAAACACTTAATTGGAGGAGAAGGTGGAGGATGGCGTCATGAAGGAGGTGGCATTTAAGCTGGATCTTGGCAGGATAAAAGGTCTCTGTAAGCAGAAAACAAAAGAAAGATGTTCCAGGCTGTGGGATAACCAGGGACACGGGCAAGGGAGGAGTCCATGGCACCTTTAGAGAAAGGCAAGGATCCCGTGATGTTGAGACGAAGGAATGGAGGGGACCTGGGGCTGGAAGGGTAGTTGGAGGCCTCCCCTGTCCTGCAGCAACCTGGCATCCTGATTTTTATTTCCAGGAGAAAGAACTGGAAACGATATCGGAGTAGTAAGTGTTCCCCATATTTTCCCACTGAAAGAGTTAGAGAAAAAAATTTTGAATAATGAGCAAAATCCTATAGTTAACAACTCTCATTTAGCAGAAAGAGCCCCCCGATTCTGTCCATACAGGTCATTTATTGCACCCAGAGAAATCTTTGTAGTCACTACAAAAGTGCAGCTACCTCTGGGGTACGATGCAGCCGCTATTTAACTGTCACGTAACATGACAATCGAGTGTCCTATTAGAGCAAAAACTTAATTGTGAAGACGGGTACCATATTTAACTGCAATCCTGGGGGGAGTTTAGGTTGACAGGCTGTAATTACCCAAACTGGAACCTGGCCAGGACACACCTACTCTTTGCCAAAAGAGCTATGGGGGTTTCAACCACGGCAGGCGGGCCGGAGGAAGCTGCGGGTTCTGGAGGGTGGGGAATCGGCACTTGCGGCACCACAGCGCCCCCTAACAGAGCTCCGGGCCAGCGCAGGCGCTGCGGGGAGCCGGCCTCTCCTGACCCTCCGCACTCCCGGTGGCTTCCCAAGCCCCTCCCCGCGTCCACCTGGCTGCAATCCATCATGGGTTATCAGAAACTTTCCATTTAAGGCTGCGTGGCCGTGGATTCTGCAGGCAGGTTTTTGCTGGGTCTTATCTGTGTCTGTCTGTCTGTTTGGCCCTCTCTGTGTGCCTCTCCCCAGGTCCTGCTGTTTCTCTCTTATCATGACGGAAGTGCTTGTCCTGATAAAAAAATTACCCACCAGAGCACAGTGGTTCTGATCACCAGCTGCTGTTTCTACATAGAGATCAATTAGAGGCATGTTTTCACTGGGGAAGTGGGTTGGTAGGGCCCGTTTACTAAAAATCCCATTAGGATTCTTACTGTGAAATGCATTATACTTTGGTCTTCCAATGCAGTTGCTACAGGCAAAAAGAAAAATTGGGCCAAGATGAGGTGGAAACGTGGCTTGCTGATGTCACTGAAGGGTTAAAAGGGAGAAAGTTCTGGGCCGCGAGCAGCAGTGTGAATAAATGTGGTCTTAATTTTAAGGTTATGGATTTTTTTAAAAGCCTTGCTTTTTGTCCTCAGAAGTCTTCGCATTCATATCAGTTAAAAAATAATTTAGACAGAAAATAAATGTTGCAGGAAACTCAAATTATTATGTGCATTTTAAATAAACCTTTGTTTTCTGCCGCAGACATAGCATATGAATAATAACATTAATAATGATCACTATAATTTGTCAACTGATGATCTTTTCCCTCAGACCTTCCAGGCTCTTGGTTCCCAGCCTGGCTATTTAACTTAGCCGATCCTCCTTCAAGAGGGGAGCTGATGATAACAGCCCTTACTCCCTCTGCAGGGTGGAAAAGCCCAAAAGCCCAGGGTTCTAGTCCCAGCTCTGCCCTAATTAGCTGTGTGACCTTGGGCAAGTTGTTTAACATCTCTGGCCAGCTGTCAAAGGACGGCATGGTCTCTCAGGGGGATGAGTGGAGCTATAATGTGAAAAATGAACGGCAATGTAGTAATATCACCTGGGAAGATGTGTTTTCCTTTTTTTTTTAAAGATAAAAGTTCTGAAAAATAGAAACAGACTCAAAAAGCAACTTCAACAAAGCAGTTATTAGATGGGGCACAGGAGAAAGTTAGATTAAGACTAATTTTTCTTTTTAACGTATGGGATGTTTTCTGTTTCGTTTCTAAGGACACGCACACGTGCATACACACATAGGTATACTTTGATCATAGGGAAATCCACTTAAAATGGTCACTTTTCTGCTTCCCCGGAAAGAGATTTTTATTGCGCTACAAAAGCAACAATAACAACATTGTAGTATTAGTTTCTACTTAATTCTTCTAATTGTATAAAACTGTCCAGATACTACCAATAGAAGAATAATATGTAAGGTTGAACCATATGAAATTGCCATTTCTAAAGGTCAAAAAGAGTTGAGTATAAGAAATTTCATATGGTTCAAACAAAAAAAAATATATATATATATATATGGTGTATGTATGTATTAATATATCTGCTTTATGACATATAATACAGCTGAGAGGAGTGTGATTCTTCTGTATTCTTATTTCTCTAGCAAATATTTTCACAGTGAAAGATTGGTACGCCGTTCATATTCCTGTCCTCATACTAAGACGACATAAGACTTACTAACAGAAGACACTTCTTTAGCATCCCAGGTTACATTTCTAAACATGGGGACAGTCCCCGATTTGGTCCTATAAGAGTGGAACGAGAAGCTAATACGTTGGGAAGATCACTCAGAGGCACTAGCAGGGCTGCTGGCTCCCAGCGAAGGGAAAGGGTGCCATGCACACCTGGGGACAGCGATCCCAGTGGAGTTGGCCCAGCGGGACCTCTTTGCACAGCTTCACTCAGAGGATTGAGATCATAATATATGTCCCTGGGGAGAGATGCTTTTTAGCAGAGTTTATTGGCAATTATTTTTTATTAGAGATTTTAAAAATTAAAAATACAAGTATTATACCCAAGAATGATTTCAGGAGCAACTCATGTAATAGAATATTCCAGGATATTTTCAAAAGAAAAAGATGGGGCTGCTGGGGGTAGGGAAGCTTCCATGTGAGTGCATTCCAAAATGAGTAATGAAATAGTACTTCCAGAGAGGAGCAATCAAATTTTACTTCCTTATGTTTATTTATGTACTTACGTCTTTATTTGTTGCTTCTCCCACCTCCGTAAAACAGCCAGAGTAACCAGACCGAGTGCTCCTAAAACACATTTTTCAATGGAGGGAACTATAAATTTTCATTGTGAAAAGTCAATACGTTATGGGAAAGTATAAAAGAAGAAAGTAAAAATCACCTGTAACCTCATCCTTCAAAAAGCATGATTTTAGAGCACTTTTACTGAGACTTTTTCTACACGCGCACACTTTAAAAAATGCTCAAAAGAAACAAATCATTCTACACCTCCAGTCTCCAACTTTCTTTGTTTCCTTTAGTGACACCTACATGTCATGGATACCTTTCCATATCAATAGGTATAAAGCTATTGACCTTTTTAAAGTGACCGCATAGTATCCAACTGTGTGCTTAACCAATCAGTCGCTGATACACATTTAGATAGCTTCCAGTTTCGCTACTATAAACCCCGCTGAGGTAACCAATCTTATCGTACACATCTTTGTGTACTTGTTTGATTATTCCTTAGGATTCATTCCCAGAGGTGGAATCTCTAACTCAAAGGACAAGGCTTCCGTTATTCATTGCCAAATTGCTCTCCAGAAAGACTGTGCCTATTTACAGTCCCATTAGTGGCAAATGTAAATACCCATTCCCGTTCACTTGGCCTGGTGATGATCTGTATGTTTTATCTTTGCCAATCTGATAAATGAAGAATTATATTCATTCAGCCTCACTGGTAATCAAAGAGATGCCAAATAAAACAGCACATCTTTACATATGTAGTCAACTGGTATTTCTTCTTTTCTGGATTACCTACTTATGCCTTTTGCCCATTTTTCTATTTGGATATTCCTCACTTTCTTATTGATTGTAAGAGCACTTTACATATTAAGGGTCCTCTTCTTTCAATTGCCATCTATGTAAAACATTTTTCCCAGTTTTTCATTTGTCCTTTCATTGTTTATGGCTTTTTATAGTTTTTACAATGCTGAAGTTTTTACATTTTTATGTATTAAAGCAGTGAACATTTTTCTTAGAATTTCAGTCTTCAGGGTCACTCTAGAAAGGCAACATATTTATCTGCATTTTATTTTTCCAGTCGTACTGAGGTACACGACAGTTACAGCTCTCTTTTCCCTCCAAATCACGTTTCTCGTTACTTTCCAGAGGTTCTGGAATGAAAGCATAAGGGACCTTGGAAACCAGAGCAGAGGAAACATGACTATTAATAGTAACACTTGACATTTCTATTTTCAGTGTGCTATAGGATGACTAATTAGTCTCCCCTTCAACTTAGCCCCGAGGGTCACCCTGGCCGCCATTCCTTCACACTACAGGCCACTGAGGCACAGGACAGAGAAAGGTGTGGCATTCCACTTTGTGGGTAACACTCTACCCGGCCAGGACTTAAATCCAAGCTCCCCATCTGTGCTTAAATCAAGGTGAGGCAGTTTCCTCCACAGAGACTGGTAGAGTCCCAGGATGCACTCAGCTGGTGGGGATGAGTTCTCTGGATGAAACTCCATGCTTTCCCTTCCCCCTCCCCCCAAAAGGGAAATCATATAATATATAGGAAGGTTTGCAACCTGGGGTTTTCTGACTTTAACTTGAGCCTCAGAAGGGATTGTACCACTTGTTAATTCACCGTTAGAATTTGACTATCAGGATGCCTACTGCAAGAGTTAAGGAAGACGAAGAAAACAGGGGGAAGTGAGTGGACAGAAAATGCCTTCTAACTTGGTGAAAGGTGTGCTCCCAAGGCCACCTCCCTTGAAACTCATTCCTACCACAAAGGTCGATTGCATGCTGGGAGCTGGGCTAGGGGCTGGGGTTTGGCAGCTGCAACGGAGTCTGACGTGTCCTGTTGTGTGGATTGTATGGACAGTACAAGGTTCTACAGCAGCACAGAGGAGAGGCTTCCTGGAGGGGTGGCCTCTCTGCTGAGATCCGATAGATGCACAGGATTTTGTCAGGAAAGGGCAAATCTTTGGGGTGGGAGAGATGCAGGCAACATGCAAATGTTCGAGAGGCGTGGAGTGGGAGGGAAACCAGGAGAGCCAGATTCAGAAAAAATAAAGGCCTATAGCAGTGCTTCTTCTATTATCTTTGGAGAAGGACTAGGCTTTTTCCCCTCCGGTGGGTCACAGGCAATATTTTTGTAATCAGATGCAAGAAAAAACGGATTAACACAAAATTAACAGACATTCAAAATACAAACTCCATTTTTATTATTAGATTCAGCAGACAAAAATTATTGTCGAATTGCTATAAAAGTTTTGATTATTCTTAATTTCTGTACTTATCTCGTTGCAGACCAGCAGCAGTTTGCCTTCTGGTACGGGTCCACAAAACTTGCTGTTTGAGCAGTGCTGAGCCAGAGCATTCTGGGAAGGAGATGGGGTTGGCAGTGTCAAATGCTGCCAAGGCGGTAAGTAAAATGCAGTTTGGTAATCCTTCGAATGTAGCAACAGATGCATAGTTGCAAAGAGCACTTTCACTGGAGTGGTTGAAGAGTTCAGCAGCATTCGCAGCGACTAAAAAGAGTGGAAGCGAAGATGAACTAAAACATTAAATGCTTAGTTAACCAAAAAATCTATGTTGTGACAAGGAGTAAGGACAGATAGTAACCAGATAAAGTGCATCATGGAGTAGAAAATGTATCAGTTTTTTAAGAGTCTGTGGACCTAGATTATCTAGTGGAGCCAGGCAGTCGTAAGCTGTGTGACCTTGGGTAAGTCATTCACCCCACTCTGGTCCTCAGTTTCCTTCTCTGCCAAATGAGGGGATTGTGCAAGATCCCTTCTCTGTGTTTGCTTCCCACTTTTGCATTCTATGATTTTAGTGTTATATAATCACTGTAAATATTGATGCTTCTCAAAATGGCACAATCTCGGGGGAGTCACTGAGTTCCGTTGAATCTGGCTGTGCATCTTCAAGAGCTCATCCATTGCCTGCAGCCAGGTGCCAGCCAGCCAAAACTTTCTCACTTGGTTACGACTAGTAAGACGAACCTGTCCCCCAAACATTAGCAACCAGAGTACGTGCTAAGATCCTACATGTTCATGCTGTTGGTGTAGAACCCACTTCAGGGTTTAGCTGGGAAGGAGAAGAAAGAATCCGAAAGCATCCTTGAACTGCTCTGAGCTTTGAGAAAACCCAGAGCAAAGGTGGTGGGAGAGTGGGAGTGGGGAGCAAAGTCATGGATGTGATGCAAGCTGGGCAGGGGTCGGGGAGACTCTGCAGTGGGGCGATTTTTCCTTTTCTGCCCAAACCCCTCTGAGGTGTCGGGGACTCTGGCTGGATCATTGGTCCTCATCCTTGTCCTTTCTGTAGCTAAGAAATTGACCTGTCATTCTTTCTTTACAGTCCCTGATATCACAGCGTCCAAATTCAGCAAATCATGAAGTGTCCTGCAGGTCTTTCTCACATCCACTGTGTATTATCTTTGAACGTCACTCCTAGCTTTATAGACATTACTAGGACTGTCTCCTGCATTTCCTTCTGGGCAGAATTAGCAGAGGCACTGTGGGTCCCCTCATAGCTTCATATCGCTCTCTGCCCATTAAGTGAAACTGGAACAAGCCATTTGGGTGGTTGCAACCACATCTGGCTGAAGTGCCCAGCTGTTACTCTTTCCTCTCTCTGGTTCCCAGTCCCCGTGATGTGGGCTCATTATGGCTGTGATGGTTGCTGATGACATTAACGCACTGTGCTGCTTCTCCATCACACGTGCCATCTGCTCCCATAAGCCCTGTGGGGTAAGTGGTAGGTAATTGTTTCCCATCGGTAGTCAATTTTCTCAGATAAAGGATGCAAGATTCAAAAATAAACATCCGCTTTGAGCCGTTGCAATGAGGCCAGTGTGGATCTGGGGGCAGTCACCCCATCTACTACGAGTAGTGGGTGAGGCTGCTTTCCCCGTAATTCAAGTCGAAGGGCAATTTGATTCATTAACAGTGGCTCTGGGAGACGAAGAGGTTCAGAAAGAGAGCAGAGGCACAAAAAAAAAAATCCCTGAGAGTTCTTATAAAGCAGCAGGGTCAGTGCAAGAGAGAAAGGGAAAGATGGAGAGAGAAATTGGTGATCCATCAGCGAAGGCTTACTCGTGGATGGGAATGAAAGATAAGAGCCCATATAGTTTTAGCAGTGGGAAATGGGCTTGGGCTCCATGACCTCAGCTTCTTAGCTGTTGTTAGCTATGGCTTCGGCTCTCTCACCGAGGACCTATAGGTTCCAGACCAGAATTGACAGTGCAGCATGTCAGGGAGTGCCAGGCACGGCTGAGAACATGGGCACGCAGAGAGCATAAGATGGGGTGACGCCAAAGAGGAACCAAAAGGCCAGCTTATGGAAATTATGACAGGAGAAATGTGATTTAGCTGCATCCTCCCAGACTCCCCAGATGATTCAATTTTTTTTTAAGGAAATCGCATCCTGTGGTTCACTTTTAACCTGTTTTCCCTTAAGAACTGCCACACAGCATCCTCGGTTTGACTTTCACCTCCCCTCAAAGCTCATCCCCACATACATCAGTCATTTATTCAACAAATACTCATTGCTCTCCTGCCGGCTGCCAGGCGCTGTTCTCACTGGGAGCTTGTTATGGGCCTCTGGAGCTGGGCAGGCCCAGGTTTGCCATTTGCTGCTGCAAGTCTATAACCCCTCCGAACTTACGTTTTTGAATCTCTACAGTGGGGTAATTGTACCAGTTTCCTGTGATTGTTATGAGAACCAAATGAGACTATGTGCAGCTCAGGCCAGAGGCAGAAAAGGCCCTCGATAAACATGGGGACTGAGATGACGAGCATCCCTCCTTTCCCACACCAGACCTGTCTCTTCACATCCTTTCATCCGTGTGGTCCTCTCACGCCTCTTCCACTAGCTAGGGTCTGCTGCCCGCATCTGCTCAGGCCCTGATTTCATACCGACTGTGCCCAGCTGCTAGTCCCTACTTTTGGGAATGGCCCCATCCCTCCTCGGGGCAGGGTGAGAGCAGAGCTTTCCTCCCTGGGGCAGCTGAGCTGGTCTGGAGGGGTCGCCTTCCAGCAGCCTTCCTGCCCACCCAGTGCTCCTGAGTTAGGAGGATTCCCGAACACCAGGCTTGTTCCAATTGCAGTCAGTCCCGCTAATTGATTCATGTTATTTTATTTTCTGTAGCGGTGGTTAGGGCCTCAAGCAATTTTATGCAAATTAATGAACCTTATGCAAATGAGGGCATCCCTAGACTAATTGCATACAGAATGGAAGCTTTGTGGGCACCTCCCCCATGCAAGTGTGCCCTGACTCCTTCTCATCCTTTAAATCACTCCTAAACTCCCCCAGCTCCACAAGCCCCCAAGATCAACAGCCTCCCCTTCCACCAGCCTCCCCACCTGCGGGCTCCTGAGCAGCCAGTTTGGAATATTTGAGGTACTGTGTCAGCCCTGTTTGCAAGGGCTGGTGGCTGCCTGGTGTCCCAGGAAACCATAGCCTTGCGGGATACCCCTCCCAGCTTGTTTTTACTTTAAGTCAGTCATTTGAATCCCACCCAGCTTCCTTTTCCAATTTTCCCAGGACAGGTGAGACCAGCCCAGGGCAGCCTGGAACCTGCCAGAGGTTCACAGAGCTGACCTGATGTGGCCGCTTTGGGTAAGAGCAGGGCTGTGTGGGGCCCTTCTATCTCCAGGGGACCCTGTCGCCAATGTTGGGCCCATTTTTGGTCCCAGCACATTGACAACTAGTCCTCAGGAAGGTGCTGTCTTAAGTGGGGTTCCCTAGAAGCAAGCAGAGCCTGAGGTAGGGATTGAGGTGTGAGTGGCTTGTTGGAAGAGGGTTCTCAGGAGAAGCCTGCGAGGGAGTGAGGGAAGCAGGATGGGGCAGGGGAAAGCTGAACGGATGTGGGTTCAGATAAGTCTTGACTTAGCCTGATCCCTTGGGGAGCTCTGGAGTTGCCCACCTTGAGGCAAGGGGGTGGGTTTGTACCACTTCCAGCCCCTGCTTAGAGAGGCCTTGGCTGCCAGTAGCCCCAGGGGGCAGAGATGGTAATCTCCCAGGCATTTGGGGGCAAGGGGGCTCCCATCTGAGAAGGGGTCAACACACAGCAGTTGGGGGATGGGTGTGCCAGCCCAGGTCGGGCACCAATGTGCATCTCTACAAGCACCAAATGAAATGCTAGGTTGTGACCACTGAGATCAAGGCCTTTCCATTTCTTTGTTTGTTTAACCTAATTTAACATCCCTGTAAAGCAGGCATTTAAATCATCCCCGTTTTATAAATACGATAACTAGTGCTCAGGGCAAGTTGCCACCTTCTTCCAAGGTCATATGCCCAGTGAACCTCCTAGACAGAAGAGGGATTTGAACGTGGACTCACTGACTTTCCCTGGGGGGGCCTGTCTGGCCTGGCCGTGGGCCAGGACCTTTGTATCCAGCCCCTCAGATGTCCAAGGTCAGTATGTGCCACTTCAGAGCTCTTACACACCTAGCGTTTTCTCAAGAGCCCTCTTTCCCTCTGGCTCCTTTTTACGGAATCCTTCCTGGAAATGTGGTTAGGGGTGTGTCGGGGGTACTGAGGTCATAGCCAAGCTTTCCCATCCCCCTTCCTCTCCTTCTAGATCCCGTGGTCCCATTTCCCCTTCCCCTGTCACCCCTTCTCCTCCCTTCCTTCCCCTCTTGGACCCCTTACCCCACCTTTGTTTCCTCCTCCTTTCTCCCCTTTCACTCCCTTCCCTCCAGTTTTGCCTCCCCCTCCCCCCTTCCACTTCACCCCCCTTTGCCTGCCTTTCTCCTCCCCCTCCTCCTCCCCCACTCTCCCTTGCCATCCCTCCCTTCCTTTCCCTTCCCTTTCCACCTCCCCTTTCCCCTCGTCCTTTCCCTCCCATGCATCCATCCCCTTCCCCGTTCCTTTCCACCGTCTCTTATTTCCCCCTCCTTTTTCTTCCCCTCCCCCCATTTCCACCCCCATCACCTCCCTTCCCCTTTCTTTCCATCATCTTCCTATTCCCTTCCTTCCTTACCACGCCTTCACTCCCTCACCCCCTCCCCGCCCCCCTGCCTCCCAGAGGGCCGACACCTCCTCCCCAGCCCTTGCCCCTAGATGAGCCAAAGTCTGTCCGTCTCAGCCCAGGACGGATTATCCAGACTAGGGTGCGAGGCACGCTCTGCACTGAAGGCAGCATCTCAGCTCTGGGCGCTCCCGCCCTCTCCCCGCCCGCTGGGGGAAGGGAGCGGGAAGGGAGGCCCTGGGCCTCCCTGAGTCCGGGCCGGCTCTTGGCTCGCCGGGCACGCAGGGGTTTCGAGCAGCCCGGGGCCGACTTGGAGACGGTAGCTGGATCCGCCTCCGCATGGCAGTCTAGCTCGAGAGAGGGCGCAGGCGGGGAACTGAGTGAAAGCTCGGCTGGAGGGGATCCCTGTATCGTGACTCGGGGAGCAGCCTGCTGCCAGGCAGCGCCCCCCCACCCCCCCAGAGAATGGACAAGCGAGAAGCACGCTGCGAATCCTCGTGGCTGCAAGAAGCTAAAAGTAAACCGTGACGGTGGGTGCTCCGCGCATGGGCCCCACGCTCCCCGCCCTTTGCATCAGCAGCAAAGCCCGAGTTGACCCACCCTCCTCCCGAGAGGTGTTCCCGATGCTGGGCAGCTGGCCAATGAGTGTAATCGTTAAAGCCAATATTGAAAGAGCGCTTACCATGTGTCTGCAATTGTGCTAAGTCGTCCCATTTTACAGATAAGGAAACGGAAGCATATTGAAATTAAGTCACACAGACGGTAAGTTGTAGAATTCAAACACAGGAGGTCTGCCTCCAGAATCTGGGTCCCTAAGGACAGCACTGACAGCCTCCCTGTGCTCAATCAAGATGCCCCAGAGGCTCAGAGAATGGATGAGGGAATGATCTAGAAACACTTTCCCAAGACAGCAGCCAGAGAGGCAGTCCCATTTCTCTAAGGAAGGTGGCCACAAACCTGGGAGTTTCTCTCTACCCTTTCCCTGTGTGGATGGGCTGCATGCCTGTGGCTCCCTGCGTCTCTGGTCCTACTGATGGTTCTGGCCAAACCTCAAGCCATCGGAAAACGATTTCCCCAGGGGCAGGGAAGAACTGTGCATTTCTTCTCTCCTTGGAGCTTGTCTTGGGACCCCCTCACACCACTGCCTTAACCTTATACGCTGCCCTCCCCAGCGCTCCATCCCTGTGGGTGACAGTGTAACCTACAACCCCTGCCACTCTTCCCACCGTCGCCGGGGTGACTGGACATCTGGAATGAGTCACGAGGGGCACGGCTTTGCCATAAAGGAAGGCAGCACATCACCATGTGTCTTACATGGCCCCCTATGAATGGGGCCCAGAACTGACACCCTCCAAGCTTCCTTCTCATTTAGGCGCCGTGATAATAGCAGCCGTTTGTTGAGGCTTCCCTCTGTTCCAGGCTCCTCCTCCCAGCACCTCTAAAAGACAAGTGTCATTATCCCCGCTTTAGAGGTAGGAGAACTGAGACTTGGAGAGGTTAAGCCTCTGAGCACCTCCCACTGCAATTTGTCAACCCTCGGCAGGGCCACTGTCTCCCACAGCCCTCCTCCCCACTCCTCTCGCCTCTCCCGCTCCCCCTCTCCTTCCTTTCTTCTGATTTTCCAAAAGTTCAATTTCCACCTGCCCTTAGTTGGGGCGCCCAACTAAGGACAGGAATGGGACCATTCCCTCTGCTCAAAGGGGGAGCAATTGGAATGGCGGAGGGAATGGTCCCATCCCTCCCCCTCCATCATCACTGTCAGTCCTGACAGTTGGAATAGGATTTGCATCTAAAGCTGGAGGTATCACAGGGCTGAGGGCACCACCAGAACATGCATGAGAGGGAGTGTGCCTGTCTGAGTGCACGGGAGAGCGTGTCTGGAGTGGGTGTGTGCCTGCACGCCCAGCAGTATCTGTAACAGGGAGCAGAGTAGATCTGAGCAGATCAGGAAAGGACTTTTCCTGCAGGCTCGTCCGGCACTCTGTTTTCATGGTGATGCAGGTAGCTGGAAGCTGGAGCCGGAGAGCTGGGTGGCTGAGGGCTGTGCACACCCCAGCTTCATGGGGCCCACCTTCCAGCTGCCCGCAGAGCTGAGAAGCAAGGCTCTGGGTTGCCTTTACAATGGAATTGTATCTTGTTTGCTTGGAGTGTCCGAAGGGGCCCAAGCCAGAAAGGAAGGCTGGGACTGGGAAACCTCATGGCAGTTCTGGGTAGGAGGAGGGAGAGGGAGGAATCCTGAAGAAGATGAGACCTCGGCACCCCTAACCAGGGCGGATGCCTTTGACTTCCGGGACCTCAGTGGTGGGGAAGTGTGTGGAGAGGATGTGCAGCGGCAGCTTAAGCTCTGCAGGAAGACTTTGGCTGGGACCTCCCAACCAGTTGCCTCAGCCTGGAACTAAGGGAGGAAGGAGAGGCAGGAGTGGCTGGTTATCTTGTTGTAGGAGGACCCAGATTGCCTAAG
>NW_020174707.1:373465-383433 GCF_003031525.2 Neophocaena asiaeorientalis asiaeorientalis
GCCATCTGCAGTGCAGACAAGGGCGAGGCGCCTCCTCTCCCGCTGGTGTGCTGAGAAATTAGGTCCAGGGGCACATCAATCTCTTTCACAGCACAGTTATGTGCTAAGAACAGACAGCTCCTGATAGGGAACCCACCAGCAAGTGGCAAAACACCTCTCTCGGATGCAGTCTTGGGTATTGTAGACACATGCTTCCAGAAGGCAGAGACCGAGGCCTAATCCCAGCAGACATGCGTCTCCATCCCTTCATCGTCGCTCTGCTCTGGCACACACACTGGAGTTATTAGGGGAAGTGTCAATATAATGATAAGGCCACCGAGTGGCCTCTGTGTGTCCCATGGCCAGGAAGAGAGGAAAGCTGGGGACATCCGTGTTTCAGATTTCTCAACACACCCTGGGAGCTGGAGTGACCCTGGAGCTTCCCATGCCCGGGGCCCAGCAGAATTTCTGGAAACCAGAGCGCTTCCCGACTCTTTGTCCCATCCCGATCTGACCTGTGTGGGCAAGATTTCCTAGAAGGAAAGATTTGCTGCCCCCCACTCAGAGTTTTCTTTCAGGCAGTGCCTCCCCACCCCCATTTACAGGAAGGATGAGGGATGGAGTCTTAGAGAAAAGTGCTCCCAGCACCCATCCTCCCCTCTCATCCAAGACAGTTTCCCTCCAAGAAGGCTGAGTCAGCCTGGTCAAGGCCCGCCTCCTCGAGGCCCCTGCTGACTACAGCTTCTGAGTGGATTTATATTGAAATTCAAATGAGATTGAGGTTATCCCGGGTGAATGAGGCTTCTCCTCATCCCTCCTTTCTCTGGAGGGGGCTGCAGACCGTAGATCTTAACCTTCTTCAAGAATTGTTTTTTGTTTTCTTGCGGTACGCGGGCCTCTCACTGTTGTGGCCTCTCCCGTTGCGGAGCACAGGCTCCGGACGCGCAGGCTCAGCGGCCATGGCTCACGGGCCCAGCCGCTCCGCGGCATGTGGGATCTTCCCGGACCGGGGCACCAACCCGTGTCCCCTGCACCGGCAGGCGGACTCTCAACCACTGCGCCACCAGGGAAGCCCCAAGAATTGTGTTTGAAAGCAGAGTTAGACAGGATGGAGTAGATACAGGCCAGGGTAGGAGGGGGAGAGGCGCTTGTGGTCCAATTCAAGCCCTGTGGTTGCAATTCCTTAGCTAAAAAGAATAGGAACGGGGCACTTCCGACCCTCATCTGAACACCTGTGTGCCCTTGAGATCTTCAGGAGGCTTCTGGAGCGAGCTCACCATTGCTGTGCACGCAGGCATAGGCTGGGTGTGAACCCCAGGCCCATTCCAGTCATCAGATCGGGAATTGAACTCAGCACAGTGGGAAGGGCATGTGCTTCATGACCTCTGCTGGCTCAGACTGCTGTTTTAATTTTCAGCTGCATGTTTTCTTTTACCACCTGAAGCAGTAGCCGATCTCTGGGTTCTTCCTGAGCAGACAGAATGCAGTCTGATGACCCCGGGAGCATCCATGCAGAAGCACACTGGCCAGGACTAAAAGCCTAGTGCCTTCTGCCCTGGAGTCGGCCCCATTTCCTGAGACCCCGGGCAGGCCCAGCCAGGCCAGGCAGTGCTGCGGAAGTCTGGCCTCCAGTCTGCGGGATTCCAGCAAGGTGCCATTTCCATATTCTCTGGCAATAACTAATTAGCGATTATAAAGCTCTTTGAGATATGAAGTGCTGCATGATAATATCTGTAATGAGCCTGATTCTTTCCCTCTTGCATGCAAGGCAAGGGAGTAGGTTTAACACCCATTAGGGGGAGTTGGGCTGCAAGGCAGCTTCTTCCCCAAGGGGCACGGGAGTCCTGGTCTGATCAAGTGGTCCTGGGGAGGGGGCCTGGGAGAGCAGCCCACTGGCAAAGCAGCACTTTGATGCCCGCCCTCCTCCAGTCTTCTAACTGCCCCCATCAGCTGCTAACCAGCTTCCGAATTACCGTCTCCTGGGTGGGAGAAGGAGAGGGGCAGTGAGGATGGTGGATGGAAAGGGGAGAAGAGAAAGGTGGAGTCGGGGCGAGGAGAATGAGTTGGGCTCGTGGTCTCCTTAATGTGACTTAGAATTTCATATTAATATATCACCTCAGAAAAATATTAATGAGAGACGTGAAGAAAATAGGATAATGAATATGATAATATATGGGGAGTGCTTTGGGCTTCTTGGAACAAAGGTACAAGGAATTATTGCTGTGATTTTCTCATGATGCATATATATTTTTATTAAACTCTAAAAAAAACGCCAGTAGATTCACTTCTTTGCAAGGTACTAACGCCTCGCAGAGGAGTCGTTCTTCAGTTAGTTTCCTGAGCCTCTGCCCACCTTGTTACTCTTCTGGAGACTTCCAGCTTAAGGGACGCGGAGTGTAGATTAGAACAGTCAGTGGCTTTGCCCGGAGTGTCTGGTGCACACGTGCCTGGAGAGATGGCTTTCTGAGCAAGTGGGGCTCAGGAGGGCTGGGGGCTGGGATGGAAGGGAATTGAATGCAAAACAGAAATAGAAGTCAGGGTTCTGGCTGCATGGAAACTTGGGGAAAGGGCAACTTACGTGTGTTCAGTCTCCTGGCCGCCCTGCCCAAGGGTCCACTCAGGCCAGACTTCTTCTTAAAGATTCAAGCATCCTTAAATATAAGTTCTCAGTTGGAAGGGAACTTTGTGGGGCTACCTTGGCAAGGGACTACAGAGACCAGAATGAAGATGAGACCATCACAATTTCTACTTCTCGCTTCCCTATACCAGCGGTTCTCACCACACAGTCCCCAGGCAGCAGCCTCAGCATCACCCGGAACTTGTCAGAAATGCACATCCCTAGCCTCCACCCCAGACCCAGTGAATCAGAAATTCTGGGTGTGAGGCCCAGCAATCTGTGTTTTAACAAGTCCTTCAACACACTCAAGTTGGAGAACCCGGACTCGGGAATGAGTTCTGCTCCAAGGAAGGAAAAAAAGGGATGGGCTGGGCGGTGTCCTTGGTAAAAGTGCATTAACTATGTGCAAAAGCCAAGTAAGTGATAGGAAGGTCTGGAGACTGAATGTCACAGGTTGGATGTCCCACAAAGCTGACTCTGAGATGGAGTTTAACAAGTGGAATGTCTACTAGGGAATGCCCGTTTTTTAAAAAAACTTTCTATTTTATATTGGGGTATAGCCCATTAACATCCATTAACATCCATTCTCCCCCAAACTCCCCTCCCATCTAGGCTGCCACATAACACTGAGCAGAGTTCTCTGTGCTACACAGTAGTGGGTCCTTGTTGGTTATCCATCTTAAATATAGCAGTGTGTACATGTCAATCCCAAGCTCCCTAACTATCCCTTATCCCCACCCTTCCCCCGGGTAACCATAAGTTTGTTTTCTACATCTGTGACTCTACTTCTGTTTTGTAAATAAGTTCATTTGTACCCCCCGTTTTTTTTAGATTCCACATATGAGCAGTATCATATGATAGCTATCTTTTCTCTGTCTGACTTACTTCACTCAGTATGACAGTCTCTAGGTCCATCCATGTTGCTGCAAATGACACAGTTTTGTTCCTTTTTATGGCTGAGTAATAGTCCGTTGCATATATATATACCACATCTTCTTCATCCATTCCTCTGTCGATGGACATTTGGGTTGCTTCCATGTCATGGCTATTGTTAACAGCGCTTCAATGAACATTGGGGTGCATGTATCCTTTTGGACCATGTTTTTCTCCAGATATATGCCCAGAAGTGGGACTGCAGGGTCATATGGTAGCTCTATTTTTAGTTTTTTAAGGAACCTCCATACTGTTCTACATAGTGGCTGTACCAATTTACATTCTACTAGGGAATGCCCTTGAGATCAGTACCTATGGTGGGGATGGGAGGGTGGGGGAGGAAGCGGGAGAGGGCAGGAAGAGAAGTTGAGTTGTGATCCATGCCTGGGGACAGCCTTAATGGTCCCAGGGGGAGCTCAGGAGCTTGGATGGCCCGCCAGTGATGCAATGAGCTGAAGTAAGATGGCTAGACCTTTATACCCCATGTCAGACAGTCACTGAGTGTGGGTTGCTCTGGGAGGGGTGTGCTCTTGGCCTAGGCTGAGGCTGTCCCTGAAGGTTCCACCACTGACCAGCTGGGCGACCATGGCCAAATTTCTCTCTGCCTCTCTGAGCCCGTTTCTCAGTAGGAATTGCTGAGTATTAGATGTAGCTATTCAGAAAGGACCTAGGAAATTGTAAATGCTTTCATTCATTCAATAAATATTTCTTGAGGGCCAATTATATGTCAGGCTAGGAATGCCCTCCTCCCTGGCCTTATAGAATTGAGAATCTCACGGAGGGGGGCGGATCAGAAGTCCATAAACACACAAATATTTGACTACAAATTGTGGTGTTACCACACTTTGGAACAGAACAGGCTGTCAAAGAAGATACAAAGGGACCTAATTTAGATGGGGGATGGTGAGGTGGTGCTCTCTCCAGATGCTACATTTAGTGGAAGAATGAAGGATGAGGAGTTTTCTAGGGGTGGAGGGTGTGGAGGTCATTTCGAGCCAAAGGAACAGCAGATGCAAAGGGCCCGAGGCAGGAAGGGGCTTGGCTTGTTAAGGAGCGAGGGCAAGGATAGAAGGAGCTGGATGCAGAGCCCTGAGGGCTGTGCTAAGGAGTTTGGGTTTTCTGCCTAGTGAAGCAGGAAGCCATCGGGAAGGTTTAAGTAGGGGAGCGACAATGACAATGACTGCTCTGGCTGCTATGTGGAGAGCAGATCGTAGAGGCAAGAGTGAGAACAGTTAGGGACAATGGCTAAGTCCTGGTGAGATGATGGTGGCTGGGACTGGGTGGTATCATGGAGGTGGAGAGCTGTGGGCAGGTTCTAGACACACTCTGGAGGGAGCGCTGATGGGACTTGGTGGTGGTGTGGAAGTGAGGGGTGAAGGAGAGGAAGATGTCAGCTCCGGTTCCTTGGTTTCTGGCTCGAGCGGCTGAGCAGAGGCTAAATGTCTGTTGAACTGAATCGAGGAGGTTCTGAGGCAACTCAGGGGCTGTTGCAATACAGGCAGCATGGAATTCGGATGGCTAACAGGAAGGAGCCCACTAATGCACAGTGAGAAGGAAAAGGAGAAGAAGAAGGAGGAGGAAGAAGAAGAGGAAGAAAAGCAGATGATGTAGCAAATCATCAACAGCTAATATTCATTGAGTACTTGCCACCGGCTATGTGCTATTCTAAACACTTTATTATCTTACTATTCTTTTTTCTTTTTCTTTTTTTTTTTTTTTTTTGGCGGTACGCGGGCCTCTCACTGTTGTGGCCTCTCCCGCTGCGGAGCACAGGCTCCGGACACGCAGGCTCAGCGGCCATGGCTCACGGGCCCAGCCGCTCCGCGGCATGTGGGATCTTCCCAGACCGGGGCACGAACCCGTGTCCCCTGCATCGGCAGGTGGACTCTCAACCACTGCGCCACCAGGGAAGCCCTATCTTACTATTCTTGACAGCTATTCTGTGAAGGCTATAAAATTATTATCCTCATTTTACATGCAAGGAAAAGAGGACCAGAGAGGTTATGTAACTTGCCTGAGGTCACACAGCCAGGAATTGGTGCAGCCAGGCTTTGAACCAGGCAATGCAGCTTCTGGAGCCTGAGCTTGAACACCCTATACCTTCATGCCCCTCACAATACCAGCTGCTGCTCAACAGGCATCCACATGGACCCTGTGAGCCATCTCACATACCTTGTCTCTATCCTTCCACAACCCTCATTTCACCACTGAGAAACCTGAAGGCTCAGAGGTTCCATAACTTGCCCAAGGTCACTCAACTCGAAAAGGGATGAACCAGGGTGCAAACTCTAATCTGTCTGACTTCAAAGGCCCTGCTGTTACCACGATACTGCACCTTTCCCCAGAGGCATTCAGACCCTCTTCAAGAGGAAGGAGACAAAATAAGTTTGTTATATTTCATTCTAATGGCCGGCTTTCATGCCTGTGATAGCACAGAGACATGCTGGCTGTCTTCCCCCTCCTATTCCTTGGTAGGCTCTCAGAATTTCCTTGGAACTGAAGTCTTCATCCCTCGTCCATCTATCCATCCTTCAATGCATCCAGCCAGCCTTCCTTGACACGCAGCCATGTGCTTAGTTCTGTTCTAGGTCCCATGGTGCATCCAAAATGAATATAACACAGTGTCCCTGACCTTGGGAATTCTACCATCTAGTTGGAGAATAATAAGAACCACTTGTGTAGATCTTTTTGGTATCCCAAGCAACTTCCCCTATTTGTACCATTAATTCTTATCATGTTTGGCATGATCCCTTCACAGATGAGGAGACTGAATTCTGCCAACAACCACATGAGCTTGGAAGAGGATCCCAAACCCCAGATAGGAAGGCAATCTGGCCGACACCCCTGACTGCAGCCTTACAAGATTCAGCAGAGGACCTAGCCAAGCTGTGCTCTAGCTCCTGACCCACAGGAATGGTAAAATTGTACATGATGGCGAGGCACTAAGTGTGTGGAAAATTCATCTAAATGGCCAAACAATATATCCCATCCCACACTCTCCCCTACAACTGTGACTTTAACATGTCTCCCATCAATAGGCGGAGTCTAATTCCCCTTACCTTGAGTCCAGATGGGTTTGTGACTACTTTGACAACAGAGGCCCATGGAAGTGACATTGATTTTCAAGACTGGGTCATAAAAGGCGATGCAGCCTTCACCTTGTCACTGGATCACTTGCTCTTGGAGCCCTGAGCTGCCATGTAAGATGTCTGACTGTGCTGAGGCCGCCATGTTGTGAGGAAGCCTAGGCTCTACACGTGTGAGAGAACAAAGTTTCCAGCGACCCCAGCCTCCAGCCATTGACTCACTCCTAGCCCTCTAGTCTTTCCAACTGAGGTTCTAGATATCAAGGAGCAGAGACAAGCTATCCCCACTGTGCCGTAACCAAATTCGTCACCCACTGAATCCATGAAGGTAAGAAAATTGTTGTTGTTTTACATTAATAAGTTTGGGGGCTGTTTGTTACATAATACTAACAATCAGAAAACAGGCCAAACCCCAAATCCATGGGGTGGGAAAGGAAACTTTGCCTACTCCAACGTGCAGATTCACATGGCAAAGGGCATACATGTATAATTTTCAAATAGCAAGGGCCTGAAGGTTTGGGAGCAGTACCATGATCTATGAGACAGCCTTGTATCCAATTATATTAAGGATTCAGCTGAGGCCCAGAGAAGGTTTGTGCTTTGTTCATAATCACACAGCATCAGCATCAAGGCTTCAGAGCCAGCCCTGGTGGGCATCTAGGACTATCCAAATGTGTGTTTGCCACACCCAGAGCTGGAACTGGTTGAATAAACCTGACCTGAGAATGATCTTCCCAGTGAAAGAGGAACCCAGTGAATGTACCCTGAATGATTTCCTTAGCTTTTAAAAGCCTGGGCTGGTACCTGTTGTAAATGGTTGTGCAGTATCGATATTTATTGGATTTTGCACCCTGTGAGTCGGTTTTGTGCCTGCACACCCGTGATGGGTCACCTTTTTTTTTTTTTAAGATTATAAATGTAACATGCAAAAATCATATTTGTTACACTTATACATATTTATATCATACATTTGCAGCATATAGAAGCACTCAGAATATATATTATTTATAAGCATTGCTGCGTCTCAGGTTTGTTAGAAAGGCTCAGAATGAGAGTGTATTTGTAAAGTGCTCCAGGGTCCTCTGGGATGAGGGCAGCTATGTAAGTGTAAGTCATTATCATTAAACTAAACTGCCTGCCTCTGATTACTGACAGCACCAAAGAGGTTCTCCCAACTCCCCAGCCCCTGCACACGGCCTGGTAATGCTGGGGTAATATAAAGATAATATTCCTGTAATAAGTGCCTTGCAGCATTTACACTTTTATTAGCAGCGGCCATATTGTAAGGAAGGGAGAGGCCCCCAGAAGTTAGCCAAAGGGTTGGAGAGGAAGGCGGAACACTCAGAAAGGCAAGCAGAATTCTGGGTCCAAGCTAAGTGCGGGGCCGTGTAGCACGAGGTAAAATTGTCGTTCCCCATCTCCACCCACAGAGCCGATTTTCAATTTCAGCTGATCCTCAAATAGGCCGTTGAGTCCAGCTAAATGGGGTACTGCGTGGTGTGTAATCGATACAGGGGGGCTTCTGGAATTCTAGCCCCAGGGACACCCTACTGCATTTTAAGTGGCCTCCAAACTGAGGGGAGGCCCCAAATTGACAGCTGAGGCCCTCACTTTGATTGGGGTGTAATGGAGAGGGCCACAAAGCCATGGACTTCCCAGAATGAAATTAATCTCCATGGCTGGATGGCTTCATTGGTTGCCCCCACGTAACCTATGATCGAGCCTAAAAGTAAGAAGGAGCTTCTGAATGGTTCTTGTATTTTACAATGGGCCCCTTTCCTCTTAGAGTTGCATCTATGTTACACTTGCTTCAGGTTGTATAGATCTTCTGGCCATATACTTGTGATGTGGAGAAACCTGTTATTTATAGATCTCGTGTCTCAGGGTGTTGGGAAATCTAAGAGTTACATCCACCATTTCATTTGACCTTTCTAACATCTCTGTGAAGCCAGCCTTAACTATCACCCCCATTTTATAGATATGGAAACTGAGGTCCGGAAGGGTTGAGTGAGTGGACCAAGGTGTTATGTCAGGAAGAGTCAGAACTGGAATTCAGGAATTTTGACCTGAGGTCAGCAGCCCATTCGTTCGGGCTGTCCTGTCAAGGGAGGATTGTACAGCAAAATTTTTCCACGATTTTGCTTTGGAGGAGACAAAATCAGAAGACAGAGGTCCAAGGTACTGGTTATCTATCACTGTGTAACAAACCACCCCAAACTTAATGGGGTAACACAGCAGCAGCCATTTTATCATTACCCCTCGTGGTTCTGGGGTGACTGGGCTTGGCGAGGCAGCCTCTCCAGCCGCTGCAGTCAGATGGCTGGAGGAGGGGACGTCTTGAAGGCTTCTTCTCTCAGATGTCTGCTGCTTGGGTTGGGAAGATTCCAACAGCTGGGGGCTGGCACAGCCGGGCTCCTGCTCTTTCTGTGTGGTCTCTCCACATGGTCCCTCCAGCATGACGACTTCGGGACAGCTGGGTCTCTTCCGTGGCCGCTCAGGGTACCCAAGGTGGCTGTCCTTCAAGAGAGAGCCAGGTGGAAGGTGTATGGCCTTTTATCCTCTAGCCTTGGAAATCACCAAGCATCAGCATCACTTTTGGTTACTTTTCGAACTCTTTGTTAGACGTGAGTCATGAAAGCCAGCCCACCCTCAAGGGGAGGGCGTGAGGCTCCACCCTGTCCTGGGGGGACTGTTGCAGAATTTGGAGGCCTCTTTTAAAAGCACCACAGTTTTGTTCAGACCACTGCTCCTTGAGGCTCCTTTCAGGACCCCCAAGCAGGATTCAGGCAGGGATTAACCGCCCACCTCCCAAGCTTTCCTCCCACCTGCCTCCAAACCGGCCAAACTGCCTTCGGCTCCAGCATGATCTGATGAGGCCACCCGGACACTGTCTGCTTGTGTGTTGATGATGTCAAAAGGCACAGCCGGGCCAGGCTCCCAGGGGCGACCTGTGTCGTGGTTAAGGAACCACAGCGACCCATCATCAAAAGCCCCTGGGCCAGAGCTGCTGAGAAGGTGTGTTTGCCTTTTGGCTGAGATGCTTTAAAACCCCAGCGACTTGGTTTCATTTTGAACCTGACAGATAAAAGGCCGACTTTGACTGAGAATATTAACTTTCTGGCTCCCGCCCAAGAAAGCTGAACAGATGAGGAAATAATATAAAATAAAAGGCGTCTGCAAACACTGATTGTCGGCTGCTTTCCATAAAATACGCCCACTGTTATGTGTAACACTCTCCGAGTCTTTCATTTCTTGGCCCCCTCCCTCTTTTTCGCTCCTGGTACCAAAGGAACTGGCTTCTTTTATTTAGAAAAAAAAAAAAAAAAAAAAAAACCACAAAAGAGGAAAAGGGG
>NW_020174707.1:383519-429236 GCF_003031525.2 Neophocaena asiaeorientalis asiaeorientalis
AACAGCCCCTCGTTCCTCTCCTGGAGGTGCCAAGCAGGTGCGCCCACAGGCTAACGCTTCTGGCTCCTTGATGAGCATCGTGGACGGTCCCTGACTAGCTCCGCGGGAACCTGACTTCTGAGGCCCAGGAAGAAGGCTCTTCCTCAGAACCAGCCCCTCCCTGGGCCTCTACTTGCAGCTGCTTTCAGGTGGCCAGGGGAGCAACTTCTAGCTGTGAGGTCTCTCCAGGCAGTGCAGAGGGCCTGGAAAGTTCTCCTGCAGCCGCTCGTGGACTGCCCGTGACTGGCCCTCTGAGGCCCTCTGGGAGGAGAGGGGAGGGATGCTAAGAGCAGAGGCTTCGGGAAGTGTTCTACATGGCACCTCTCCAGTCCCCACTCCGTGGCTGCTGCTGTCTCTGTGGTTGCCCCTTAATTGGGGGCATGAGGCCTGGACTGGGAGGGACCGCACTTGTCATGCCTTGACCTGAAACTTTAGAAAATCGGATGATTCATGTATTGGGTTGGCCAAAAAGTTCGTTTGGGTTTTTCCACAAGATGTTCTGGGAAAACCTGAACGAACTTTTTGGCCAACCCAATATTAGTTTGCTCTGGCTGCTGTAACAAAGTAACCCACACTAGGGGGCTTAAACCACAGAAATGTACTGTCTCACAGTTCCAGAGGCGGGAAGTCTGAGATCAAGGTGTGGGCAGGCTTGGTTCCTTCTGAGGGAGGGATCTGTTCCAGGCCTCTCTCCTTGGCCTGTAGATGGCTGCCTTCTCCCTGTGTCTTCACATGGTCTTCCCGCTGTACCATCTATGTCCCAACTTCCTCATCTTCTAAGGGCAGTTGTATTGGATTTGGGCCCACCCTAAGGACCTCATTTTATCTTCATCACTTCTATAAAGACTCTGTCTCCAAATGTAGTCACTTTCTGATGTCCTGAGGGTTAGGGCTTCAACATATGAATTTGCAGAGGACACAATTCAGCCCATAACAACTCTGTAGCCTAGAAAGAAAAGTTACAATCGGCGATGGCCCTCAGCTGTGTTTCAGAGCAGCAGTCTAGGCACAGCACGCTGCTTGATGGACACCCCACACCATTCATCACCCCGCTTTGGCCTGTCACCTCTGCTGTTTGTCCACCTTCCCCACCTGGATCAGTGGAGGCCCAGACCTTGCAGGCAGACAGCCAAGGGGCTACTTGCAAAGCAGGATACTTGAGGGCATCAACTCCCTGCACTGCCACCCTGCCCACTGCACAGTGGGCCTGGTTCATGACGGAAGCCCTCTTGGCTGTCTAGAAAGATCAGATCAGTAGGGATAGCAAGAACCGGAAGGTGACTATCAGCCTGGAGCACCTCCCATGCATGGTCGGAGCAACAGACAGAAACTGGCACCAACTTGAGCTGGGATACTGGGTGCGTCACCGTAGTTCTCCACACCTAATTTTTTTAATCTATAAAATGAAGAAAAGGAAATCTGTCCATTTGTGATCTGAAACCCTACTGAGTGGGTCCAGCCTACAAGAGTCTGGCTGGCTTCATGAGGTCCAGCCATCCAGTGGGTCACCTGACGTGAGGGTGGTTCTTCTTCCACAGACCTCAGGGGAAAAGGCCAGACGTTCCGATGAAGCCAAGACAGTGACCCTCTGCTTGCCTCACCCGTTACAGGCATACACTCCCGAGTCTTGGGCATCCAGGGGCTCAAAGCAGTCGTGAGACCTCTGAGTCAGCCTTCCAGTGAGCAGAATGGAGGAGAAATATAATCGCTCCAAGAGCAGTCTTCTTGAACTTTCTTTTTTTTACTGCAACAGTAAGAAATTCTCATCACAACCCCTAACACACACACACACACACACACACACACACACACACACACCCCACAACCTGTACCTTCAAATTATGTCCAGAACCGACCACTTTTCCCCACCATCACCGCTTCCACTTTGGTCCAGGCCACCATCATCTGTCACCAGGTTTATCTGAGAAGCCTCCTAACTGGTTTCTCTGCTTCATCCTCCCCGCACTCCATCACCCGGTTCAGTCATTTCTCAACCCAGTAGTAAGAATGAGTCTATTAAAAGGTTAAGTCAGACTGTGTCACTCCCTGGCTCAAAACCCTCTCATGGCACAACTCAGAGGAAAGTCCAAGTCCTCCCAGGGACTGACCAGGTCCCTTGCCACCTCTGTCCTCGCCTCCTCTTCTTGCCCTCACTCCCCGTGCTCCAGCCATACTGACCTCCTCGTTCCTCACACATGCCAGGGCCTTCCTGATTCCTCTGCTGAGGACCCTTTTCTCCACTTTGTTGGTTGTTTCTGAAAAGGCTATGGTCGGTGGGAAGGGTCTCCAGCTGTCTTCTCAGGAGCCAAGGGGAGAGTTAAAGTCCCTTCAGTTCAGGATTCCCTGTGCCCACCTCTGCCCTGCCCACAGAATGCCAAAAAGGGCCAGTGCATGCTTCTTGCAACTTCATTAAAAATCATGCTGCTATGAGTTTATTTCTAGATGCTCCATTCGGTTTCGTTGATCTATGTGTCTATCCTTTGCCAATACCATACTGTCTTGATTATTATAGCTGTCAAGTGAGACTGAAAATGGAGAATTATCATACTTGACACCTTTATTCTTTTTCAAATTTGTTTTAGCTCCTCTAGTTCCTTTGTCTTTCTATATGAGTTTTAGAATCAGCTTGTTTGTATGTACAAAAATCCTGCTGGGGTTTTGACTGGTGTTGCATTAAATCTATAAATCGTTTCAGTGAGAATTGATGTATTTATTATGTTGAACTTTAACAATCCATAGGCATGGTCTATCATTCTGTTTCTCCAATTCTTTTAGGTTTCCTTTGCTTTCTTTTATCACTCCTTTGTATTTTTCAGCATACAGATCCTGTACCTATTTTGTTATATTTATGCCTAAAAAGTTCATTCTTTTGGAATGATTATAAATTATACTGCTTTTCAAAGTTTCGTTTACAATTTTACATTGCTAGTGCATAGAATTACAGTTTATTTTTCTATATTGACCTTATATCTGCACCCTTGCTATTATTTGTTCTAGGAGGTTTGGTTTTGTTTTGCAGATTCCTTGGGATTTTCTATGTAGGCAATCATGTTACCTGTAAATAGGGACAATTTTATTTCTTCCTTTCCAATACATAAACCTTTATTTCTTTTTCTTGCCTTATTGCACTGCTTAATCCACTGGTGTTGAATTGGAGGGGTAATTGTGGACATCCTTGCCTTGTTCCTGATCATAGGGAGAAAGCAATCCATCTTTCATCATTAAGTATGATGTTAACTGCAGGGTTTTTGCAGATGCCTCTTTATCAGGTTGAAGAAGAGCCCTTCTATTTCTTGTTTGCTGAGATTTTTTTAAAAATCATGAATAGATATTGAATTTTATCAAGTACTTTTTCTGCATCAATTGATAGGATCTTGTGCTTTTTCTTCTTTAGACTGTCAATATTGTGAATTACATTTATCCATTTTTTAACATTGAGCTTCTGAGCTAAATCCCACTTGGTTGTGCTATGGTTTTATATATTGATGGGTTCAATTTGCTAATATTTCATTGAGGATTTTTGTGTCTATGTTTATGAGAAATATTAGTGTGTAGTTTTCTACCCTCTTTGTTTTTGGTATCAGAGTAGTGTTGGCCACACAAAATGTGTTGGGAAGTGTTCCATGCTCTGCTATTCTCTGGAAGGTATTTTATAGAATTGATGTTATTTCTTCTTTAAATGTTTGGTAGAATTTACCATCTGATCCTAGAGATTTCTCTTTTGGAAGGTTTTTAATGACAGCTTTAATTTCTTAAATAGTTAATTGATCTATTTCATCTTGGGTGAGTTTTGCTAATTTGTGATTTGCAAGGAATTGTTTGGTCCATTTTATCTAAGTTATCAAATTCATATGCATAGAGCGGCCCATATTATTCCCTTGTTATCTTTTTAATATTTGCAGAGTCTGTAGTGATATTCCCTCTTTCTTCCCTGGGATTGGAAATTTGTGTTTTCTCTCTCTTTTTCTCTTTTTGTCAGTCCTGCTAGAGATTTATCAATTGTTTTGATCTTTTCAAAGAACTAGTTTTTGGTTTGATTGGTTTTATCTATTGCTTATTTGTTTTCCATTTTATTGCTTTCTACTCTTTATTATTTCCTTCCTTCTGCTTGATTTGGATTTAGATTGTTTTTCTTTTTCTAAGATGGAAGCTATTGGTTATTATTTGAGAACTCTCCTTTTCTAATGTAAGCATTTAAAGCTATAACTTTCCCTCTAAGCACTGCCATAGATATATCACACAAATTTCAATATGTTGCCTTTTTATTTTCATGCAGTTCGAAATATATTTAAATTTCCCCTGATATTTCCTTTTTGATCCAAAGATTATTTAGAAGTATGCTGTTAACTTTCCCAGTGTTTGATGCTTTTCCTATTACCTTTCTATTACTGAGGTTTAGTTTAATTCCATTATGGTATGAGAGCACACTTTGTATAATTTCAATTCTTTTAAATTTGTTAAGACTTGTAGCATACTGCCTATCTTGGTGAATGTTTCATGTTCACTTGAAAGAACTCTGTATTCTCCTGTTGTTGCATGGAATGTTCTATAAATGTTGGTTCGATCCAGTTGTTTGACATCATTGTTTAATCTATGTGCTTGCTGGTTTTCTGCCTACCAGTTCTATCTATTAAGTGTTGAAAAGTTTCTAACTATAATTGTGGAGTTGTCTGTTTCTCTTTTTAGTTTTGTCAGTTTTTGCTTCGTGTAGTAGAAACTCTTTTGTTAGGTGCATGCACATTTAGCACTGTTCTGTCTCCTTGGAGAATTGATCCTTTTATTGTTATGTAATGTCCCTCTTGATCTTCGGTAATTTTCTCTTCTCTGAAATCTCTTTTGTCTGATATTAATAGAGCCACTCCAGCTTTCTTTTGATTAGTGTTTGCATGGTACATCTTTTTTCTCCTTTAATTTTTACCCTACCTGTATCATTATATTTGAAATGAGTTTCTTGTAGACAGTGTATAGTTGGGTCATGTTCTTCTTTTATTTATCAATTCTGACCATCTTTCTTTTAATCAGTATTTTTAGACCATCTATATTAATGTAATTTTTGATATGTTTGATTAACTCTACCATTTTATTATTTGGTTCCTATTGGTTCCCTCTGGCTTTTGTTCTTCTGTTTGCCCTTTCTTGCCTAACTGGGGGTTATTTGAACATTTTCTAAGTAAAGCCTTTATTTTAGAAAACTTTTAGATTGACAGAAAAGTTGCAATGATAATACAGAGAGAGTTCTCATATCCCTCACCCAGTTTCCTCTAATGCCAACAGCTTACATTACTATGATGTTTGTCAAAATCAAGAAACCAAAAATTGGCACACCTTTATTAATTAAACTCCAGAATTTATTTAGATTTCACCAATTTTTCTACTCATCCTGTTTTTCTATTCTGAGAGTCAATCCAGAATACCACATTGCATCGAGTCATAGTGTTATTTGAACTTTTTGGTATTCAATTTTAATTTATCTATTGTGATTTTGACTGTATCTCATGTAGTTATTTTAGTGGTTGCTCTGGGTATTATAAAATATATACATAACTCTTCACCATCAATTTGGAATGAATGATTTGCCACTTTAATTGGGATGTACAAAATCTACCACTGTTTAAAATCTTTTACCTTCCCTCTTCTTGTGCTGTATCCATCTTGTATATTATATCAATGTGTATCAAAACCCCCAGAAGATAACGTTATAATTTTTGCTTTCAACGGTCAAACATATTTTAAATATCTCAAAATAGAAGAATAATCTATTGCATTTACTCAGTTGTTGACCATTTCTGTTGCTCTTCCTTTATTTCTGATATTCCAAGTTTTCTTCTGTTATCATTTCCTTTTGGTTTGAGAAACTTCCTCTAGCAGTTCTTTGAGAGCTCTGTGGTTACAAATTCCCTTAATTTTCTATCATCTGAGAATATCTTAATTCCACCTTCATTTATTTCTGAAGTATACTTTTGCTCAATTTAGAACTGTGTTCACAGGTTTTGTTGTTGTTTTTAGCACTTTAAAAATGTTGTGCCACTTCCTTTTGGCCTCCATCATTTGTGTGAGCTATCTGCAGTCATTCAAACTGTAAAATTGTTGTTTCCCTATAGGTAATGCTTTGTTTTTCTCAGGCAGCTTTCAAGAGTTTTTCATTTTTAGTTTTCACCAGTTTATGAGGTGTCTAGTCATGGATTTCTTTGGGTTGGTCCTATTTTGGATTCACTCAGCTTCTTGAATACATAGGTTTATGTCCTTTGCCAAACTTGGGAAGCTTTCAACCATTATTTCTTCAAATATTTTCTCAGTGTTGCACTCTTTCTCCTCTCCTCTGGGTCTCTGATGATGTAAATGCTAGACCACACAGCTCCCTGAGGCTCTATTCATTTTTTTCCAGTATTTTTTCTGTCTGTTTTTCAGATTGGATAGTTTCCATTGATCTCTCTTTACATTCACAGGCTCTTTTTGCCCAACCTCTGCTATAGTCTGTTCTAAGTACAGCAGCCAGAATGATCCATTTAAAGCTGAAGTTGGAGCAATTCCTTCCTCTGTTTGGAACCCTCCATCTCCCTCACAATGTCCTTACAGAGTCCAGGTTTTACAGTGGCCTACAGGGACCTACACAATCTGGCCCTTACTGCCTCCCTAGTTTCATCTCACAGTTCTAGCCTCCCTTGCTCATTTGATTCTGGCCACATTGGCCTCTTTGCTGTTCCTCTAATATTCCAGCATGCTTCTGCTTCCTAGCCTTTGCACTGGCTGGTCTTGTTCCCTAGGACAGTCTTTCCAGCTGCCCACAGGGCTGACTCCCTCACCTCTAAAAGTCTTTGCTTAACTGTCCTCTTTTCAATGAGATCTTTCATGACCACCCTCTCTGAAATTGCAGCCCCACTTTTGCCATTTTCTGCTTTATTTTTCTCCTACTATATTATCTAACATAATATATAATGTATTCATTAATCCTCTAGAATGTGAGCTCCATGAAGGCAGGGGTTTTTTTGGCCTGTTTCCTCCTGTACATTCATGGCCTGACCCATAGTAGATGTTTGGTAAATATACGTTGAAAGAATGAGTTAAAATATCCCCGGGGTCTGCTTCAACTGTAGCCCGTAGAAGACAGAAGCTTTAGCTTCTTATCGAGTGTTTTGAGTCTGGCCATTGAAAAGTTCCTGAGTATTTACAAGAGCAGATTGGATGTCATTGATGGTGTAGGATCTTCTAAAAGAAATCAATGGTTTAGACACCTGCTGTTACTGCATCCTCCTAGAACTGAGTACCAGAAATGCCAAGAGTGTGAGGTTCTGCACAGATTGACTCTTTGCAAGGTGTTGGAAACAGGTACCAAATTAGAAACTGAGAGCTTTGTACTTGGATTGATTCACAGGTTTCAGCTTTTCAACTTCCCAAGCACTGCTGCTGCTGCTAGTTTCTGAAATATCTCACGAAGCACCAGCACAGCGCTTGCGAGCGTGTGCACATGCTCACACAGGCACACACGTGCTGCCTTACCCCAGGTGCTGCTCTGACATAACCCATTCCCCATCCCAGCTGAAGTCTGGAGTGTTCAGATGACTGTTCAAAGGGGCTTCTGCCAGGACAGAATTTCCCAAGCTCCCCGGTTCCCGAGGGAATGAGGTGTGTCTGATGGTGTCCGCAGTTCCCTCCCACATCTGTCAGTACAGTAATATATGGCAGATAATAGGATTTCACTGCATTGTGGTGGTTTAAACAGGCATGACAAGATTGTGATTTCAAACCTGTATACGTTGTAGACACCTAAGCGATTGTGGCTTCTCCTCCATCTTACTGGCAGGCAAGGTGAAACAGCCTGGAGATTCTTTTTTTTTTTTTTTTGTAGGTTAGAGCTTTAGTTTTTTAACAAGTTTATTGAGATATAGTTTGCATGCTATACAATTTACCAATTTAAATTGTAAAATTCGACAGATTTTAGTATTTTCAGAGTTGTGCAGCTATCACCACAATCAATTTTAGAACACATCTTCATCCACAGAATGGATGTACCAATTAGCAGCCAGTTCCTATTTCTCCCCAACATCTCATTCCCAGCCCTAGGCAAACACTAATCTACCTTCTGTCTCTATAGGGTTACCTATTCTGGAGATTTCACATAAATGGAGAACCATGCAATATATGGTCTGTGACTTCTTTCACTGAGCCTGTTTCTAAAATTCATTACCATTATAGTATACACCAGTACATCATTCCTTTTTACTGTTAAATAATACTTCATTACATAGATATACCACATTTAGTTTTTCATTCATCAGTTGATGGACATTTGGATTTTTCCCACTCTTTGGCTATTACAAATAATGCTGCTTTGGACCCATCCACAAGTTTTTTGTTTCTTTTTTAACATCTTTATTGGAGTATAATTGCTTTACAATGGTGTGTTAGTTTCTGTTTTAACCTGGTGATTCTTAGGGTCTAGACCTGACCCTCAGCCCTTCCTCCCCTCCACAGTGGGAGATTGGCCTTGTACCCCGTTTTGGAACCTCTCCCTTTCTGCCATGGCCCTGCGTCTGCAGGAATCTAGTCTCCAAAGACTACCAAGTTCTGTGAAGGATATCATCGGCTGGGTTTGTCACGCAGAATGGTTACTTTAGGTGCTTTGTTTCTCGTGTGTCTATGTTAACATTGAGTTGCAGACACGCTTGTCAGTAGAACCTGAGGAAAACGAGAGCCCTTTTCCTGTAGTATACACCTACGCTCACAATTGCATGTATTGTTTTATGGATCCCAGAGACTCCAGAGAACACAGGTCAAGAATACCACGTCCACTGGGTCAGTGATTTATTTTTTAAATCAGCTTTACAGATGTATAATTAACATACAAAATGCACACATTTGAAGTGTACAGTTTGATGAGTTTTGACAAATGTGTGCACCTATGTGAGCACTACCCCACTAAGATAAAGGAAATTTCCATCTCCCTAGAAAATTCCCCGTGCCCCTCTCCAGTCAAAACATCCACCAGCGAAGGTAATCACTATTCTGACCTCCATCAACATAGATGTGTTTCGCCTGTTCTAGAACTTTATGTAAATGGAATCACACAGTTTGTGTTTTTATGTATCTGGCTCCTTTCACTTACCATGTTTTTGAGATTCATCCATGTTGTTGCATGGATCTATAGTTTGTTCCTTTTTATTGCTGAAAAATATAGATATACCACAAATAGTTTATCTGTTCACCAGTTGATGGGCATTTGGGTTATTTCCAGGTCTGGGGCATTGCAAATAAAGCTTCTCTGAGCATTCATGGACAAGTCTTTGGATGTATGATTTTTTTCCCCTTGGGTAAATACCCAGGAGTGGGAATGAAAGCGTATGTTTAAGTCTTTAGGAAACTGTTCAACTTTTGCAAATTTTCCGAAGTTTTTTTAAAAACCATTTTACATTCCCATTAGCATTGTAGAAGAGTTCCAGTTGCTTTTTGCACGTCAAAAGATTTCAAGGAAAAGGTAAACATTAGCTCTCAGGGCTGACTGTAGTGGTGGAAATTCAGGTTTCAGTGGTGGAAGGGAGCATTTAGAGTTTAGGGAGTTTATCAGAACCCCACAAATCACACCAGTTGCTGTCCCTGATTCCTCCAGGAATGAACTTCCTGATACATATGTGCACAACAGGAAAGGAGCCAAGGAAAGGAAGTGGTCGTATGGAGACTGAGTAGGGCAGGGCAAGGTGGAAAGAGCACGGGACTTATAACAAAAAAACCTAAGTTCAAGTCCCAGTTCTGCCATGGACCGGCTAGTGATTTGACCCTTGCCCTGTGTCTCAGTGTTCCCATCTGTGGAATAGGGATCACAAGGCCCACGCTGCCTGATTCACAGGATGACAGGGAGGTCTAAGCCTGACAGAGGGGCCACATGTGCAGAAGCTTTACCAAGGGCAGGATTCTGATGGCATTGATGGCGCCCGTACAACTGCTCAGACTCTCAGAATTCTAGAGCTTTGGGGTTCAGGCAGAGAGGCGGAGTGAAGCTGCAGATGGCATCACTTCCTGGGCAGGAGCAAACTCTTATATAGAAGAGCATCCTGCCCTGCTCCCAACCTAAAGTCTTGGACGGGGTGTGAGCAGGTTGCAGGGCTGGGCCTGGGGCTGCCAAGCAAGCCAAGAGACCCAGACTCAAAGTCTGCTGAATCCCCCACCCCCTTGCTTAACATCTCGAGCCTCAGGCCCCTGTATGCAGAATGGGGTAGTGATATCCCGAAGGTTGAAGGATTAAATGAGTCAAAGAGGGAATTCCCTGGTGGTCCAGTGGTTAGGACTCTGCACTTCCACTGCAGGGGGCACGGGTTCAATCCCTGGTCCGGGAACTAACATCCCGCATGCTTCACAGCATGGCCAAAATAAATACATGAGTCAAAGAATGTGGATGAAGTACCAGGCCCAGGGTTGAGCAGAGAAGAGCTTCCCACACATTAGTGGCCACTGGATAAGAAGGTAGAAACTACCTTCACAGCGCACTAGCCACATGTCCTTGACAGGCTGGAGGTTACTTCTCCTCCTACCTCAGGTGTGAGCCCTGGGAGACACACTCTGAAATGGAGATGGAGATGTGAGTGCAAAGAGGTTCATTGAGGAGGGCCCTTGGGATACACAGCAATGGAGGCGGGGCGGGGTAAAAGAGGCAGGACTGGGCTAAGGGAGGGGTTGAGCTGCAATGCAGTCGCAAAGGAGACCTCGGTGGACCCCCAGGGAGCAGAGGATCTGGGGTGGCTCTGTGGAGTTGGTCTGAGGAATTGAGGCAAGATGGCGGGCCTTTATACCCCTGCGTGAGCCTGTCATTGAATATGGGTCGCCCCCAGGAAGGGGGTATGACCTTAATGACAGTTTCTAGAGGGGCATTAAGTGTTGTACACCTTAAATACATACAGTCTTCATTTAAAATTTTTTATATGTGAACTGTCTGCTGTCCATACTCCCAGCAGCTGGGGGAATGACTGCCTCAGTCATGAAGGGCCGTCTGGACAGCACACCACAACATACCTTGCCCCACCTCAGTTTCCTCATCTGTAAAATGGGGATACTAATAGTGTCTACCTCACTGGATTAAAATGAGGGTAAAAAGAGTTAATAGATACAAAGTTGTTTAAACAGTGGCTGGTGCATATTATTCCTGGTACTAGCATTTTAGAAAACTTTCAATAAATCCTTCTTTATCAGATGAATAGATAGATGAAGGAGCTCTCTCAACCCTGTCCAGAATAAAAGACAAATGTCATGTTTGCCCATTTGGGAAATAAACTCACTAGCCAGGTGACAAAGCATTTGGCTGGAAAGCAGAGGGTTCAATATATTGGAAACCTTGGGACTCATGCTTAGAGGAAATTGAAATCTCCCTTTCCAAACCTTAGCTGCACTTGAGGGTCCGGCATTCCCCGCGTAGGCATTGCCAAAGTCCTTTATACTCAGTGTGCCGAGCTGCAGTATGGGGATCTGACAGCTGAAGACAGCTCGGCAGGGTGCAGGAAGGCAGACATTTAATGTGCTTTGACAATACAAAGGGTTATATAAACGACCCAGTTTCTATAATTTTGCTGTAACTGTCATGGGAATTGCTATAGACAGATACGGAGAAGGCCCTGTTTATGCACTTAAACTTTAAAAGGTTTAACCACTAAACACACAGTCTTCTCTTCCCTTTCTCTTCTCCCAGTCCTGCATTTAAATTGTTATCAGAGCTGGGGTGTGGGGAGAGGGGACAGCAGCTGGAATAATGGGTTGCCTTTATCTGCCCCCTTCCCGGACCAGAGCCCCACTGGCCAGCCTCCTCGGGGAGATTGCCTTACCTGCTCCCCGCGACAAGATGCAGAGACGGGGGAGGGATGGCAGGAAGTGAAATGTGCCCGCTCTGAGCTCACGGCTTTTGCCCAATTTAAATCTGGTTCCCGTCCCAGTGTTCAAAGCACGTCGCTGTTTGATTCTTGCCATCTCATCTTAGAAGACTTTTCCCAAGGTGGAGGTGGGGAGAGTTCTGAAACCAGAGAGGCAGGAGGTGGAGGGTTTATACAGGCAGATACCACAGGCTTCCAAGCTAAGTGCCTTAGCGGGGAAAGCTCCTGGCTGCGGCTGACATTTCTCAGACAGGAGATCAATAAGTGGGCAGAGCTTGAAAAGCAAATCATGCTTCCACCTGCCCTGGGGAACCCTCAGCAACTGTCATGGCAGAGGAAGCATCCCAGAGGAGGCCAGAAAAGACAGGGGGGGACTCAGATAGCCTTGATAAAGCCGAGACGGGGGCCAGGGAAATCGGGACTGCCCACGGAGATGAAAGGGGCAAATGCCGGGATTCCCACCACCCCTGCCCTTCCTTCACAGCTCTTGCTGAGTGTGTTAAGAGCCCTGACTTCTGCCTCCCAGGTAAAACCAGGCACTTGGAGATGAGTTTGCAGCTGATGTGCCTTTTCCGGCCCCAGTGAGCCTGGCGCAAGCATGGAAAGCTGCCCCAGCTGGGAGACCCTGTCTCTGTGGACGAGTCCCTCCAAATTCCCTGCCCTACTAGCACCCAGGAAGATTTCTCCATGCTCCACTCAGATCTGCAAAGGAATTTTCTATAGCAGACTGGAGCCTTCTCATGAGCCCAACGTGCCTTTGCACGTGCGTGTGTGTCCATGGGAGGGCACACGCACACACATGGAAGTGGGCCACAGAACTGGAAGTCAGTATTAAACTTGGCTCTGACCTGGTAAGCCTGTTTTACTCCAGTCAGTTAAACAGTCTCTTTTGGAAATCCAGACTCCTTTGCTTGAAATAGTTACTCTTTCCATTTTGTTCTCCCCCTCTTGATCCTCTCCAAGATCACACCTGGGTATGGGGAGGGAGTATGTCACATCCTTACGGTTAGGGGGGGTCAGGATCCATTCGGCGCCACTGTTCCACTCTCTGGGTCCTTCATGCCGCCACAGCAATAGATGTTCACAGTGCCAGCAACTGCTGAAGTCAGTGGTTAGTGATCTTGCGGTATCCTCTCCCAGGGCCTTGTGGCCCTCCCTGGTGGCTAGGGTCCTCCTCAGCCCTGGCTGCTATTGAAGACCCCGTGAGGCATGGCCATGATCTTATTTAATCTCCCTCTCAGGTAGCCCAACCAATTCCCTTGACTCTAGGATCTCTTTCAGTCCATGGTGGTGACCCCTCTGGTGAGCTCTTCAGCTAGCACCTTGCCAACATCTGTGTTCTCCTAGGGGGCTTGTAGGCATGTGTGGGATCTCTCGCATGCCAAGTATTTCCCAGGATATCTCAGGGATGCTAACTGGGGCTTGCTGTCTGCCTAACCACTCCCTGCCCTAGGTGATTGCAGGTGTACCGTGCTGGGTGGGCTCCTCCTGGAGTCCCAGGCAGAGTGGATGACTGCACTTCTGCTCTTGGCTTTCACTTTCACTCCCATCAGACAACTCTCTGCTCTGAAACTTTGGTACAGAGAGGGCCCGAAGGAGCAGACTTTTCCGGTCTGGTTAGGACTCCTCCACTCATGTCACATTTTTGTCTTCATGACCCAAGCTTCTGCATGGTGTAGCTTTAATGGTGAAAGGTGGGCAGAGAAAGAAATGGCTTCTTTCTTAGCCTGGGTTCTCTTGAAAGGAGAGCATGACACAAGGTCCTGGGTGAAGGTAGTTTATTTAAGAGGTGATCCCAGCAATTAAGAGTGAAGAAAAGGAGAGAGTGATTTAGGGAGGAAAGAAACACGAATATAACAGAGGGCAACAGGGGCTGATTTCACAAGAAGTGTAGGGAATGCCTTGCAGAATTATCCACTGGAAGGACAGAAGGCTGAGGCATTTAGCCACTAGCTGCCATCTGACCCTGGCTGAGGATTGCCGCTGGGGGTGCTAACTCCATCCAACTTCTGAACTGCGCGCACACACACACACACACACACACACACACACACACAGAGAGAGAGAGAGAGAGAGAGAGAGAGAGAGCGCAGGCAAACTCCCATATGGGTGGAGAAGGCCCGGGGGCAGAAAGAAGATGAACACTCTCGGCTTGAGATGAGTGTACCCACTGCAGACGCGGCTGAAATGACACGTGGGCCAAGGCGATGATGAGGGTCACCAGATATGTCTGATACACTTCCTCAAAGGGAATTTAAATGAGGAGGAATTTTTTAGAACATATTACTGATTACAGTAGCCTTAAAGAACTTCTGGTCTAATCTCCTTGTTTTAAAGGGGGGAAAACCAAGGCCCTAAGAAGTCGCGATGTACCCAAGGTCAAAATAGTTGAATGCTGAGCCATAAGTAGAACTTGGATGCCAGAGACCCATGTAGAGCTCTTTCTGGTGTATCACACTGATCCATTCAACAACAATTATACATTTATTCACTGCATATGGTTTTCAGAGCATTACAAAGTATAAGACAGAATTCCTGCTTTCAAGGAATTTGCAACCTAGATGATGAGAGAAGTTTGGTCTTTGGTCATCATGTGTACTTGTTAGGAAGGAGACTGGCTTATGTACCCTATTCAATCAGACGGTGCTCCAGAAACATAAGGAAGAGACAAAAGGGGCCCAGAAAATACAGAGTAACCGTGGTAAATATGCATTCAGAAAACTTTGAGTATTAATCTGAGCTCAGGTGTAGAACTTCAAGAAAGCGGCGCCATGATGCCTGCCTTTGGGCATTGATGCCTTTGTGAAATCCTCTCCCCGTCAAGGGTGGGCTGGACCCAGTGACTCACTTCTAACAGATAGAATATGGCAGAAGCGCTGGGATGTCACTTCCAAGATTAAGCTGTGAAAAGACTGGCTCCTGTTCTGGGTCCTTTCCCTCACTCTCTCTTGCGTTTCTTGCTCTAGGAGTAGCCAGCCACCACGTCCTAAGGCAACCCTGCAAAGAGGCCCACGTGCGTGAGCCGGAGGCATATCTTCTGAGGCCTGCCAGCAGCCAGGCCAGTGGGCTTGGGAGCAGGTCCTCCACCAGTCGAGCCTTGAGATGGGACTGGAACCCTAGCAATACTTTGATTGCAGCCTTGTGAGGGACGCTGAGCCAGAGGACCCGGCTAAGCCACATGCAGATTCCTGACCGTCAGAGACTGTGAGTTAATTGGGTTTTTTTTTCCTGTCTCTGTTTAGCTGCTTTTTTTTGGAGTAATTTGTTGCACAGCAATAGATAACTAATACAGAAGGCATTGCTTTAGAAGCTGGCAGTGAAAGCATGAGTAGTATATGGACTTGGGAGCAAGTGACAGAAATCTATTCAAACTGTCTTAAGCAAAAAGGAGCACGTATTGGAAGGGTTTGTGGTTCTCTCCCAGAACTCGAGGGCAGGGAGAGCAGCAGGACCCATAAGGAATGGAACCAGGGCTTAAAATCTACTGGGAAACAGGTGAGTGAGCCATTTTCCCCTGGCCCTCTCTATGAGGCCCTTAAATCCTTGGGTCCCAGCAACTGGCATTTTCTATTTCTTCTTGTACATGGGAAAAATCGGACCTACCTTGAGGCCCTGACACGTTCTCTCCATTCAGGCACGACAGATACTTACTTAAATTCCCAGTTCCTGGAAGAGACTTATCAAATAGTACAACTCAGATCAGCCATCCATTTTTGGTCCCCACCAATGGAGGCTAGCAGATGGGGTTATGGGGCTGGCTGCCCACACAGAAGGGACCTTCGAGAAGAAGGTATGGGAGATGCAGGCAAAGTAGGCAACCAATTAGTTGAACTGCCCTCAAGAAGCTTGCAATGGATTTTGAGCGAGTCTGGTAAGAGAACCGTATTCCAGGGTCCACTTGGCTGGCTTCTCAGGAGCCAGCACTCTTCCCTGGGCTTTAGTTTCCTCATCTGTAAGATGAGCAAGTTGACCCCAGATGATCTCTAATGGCCCTGCCAGCTTTGAAGTTCTGTGTCTCTAAGAGAAAGAGAAAGCAGAGGTGGCATCTCCAGACACACTCATGGAATTGTGGTGCCTGGCATCGTACGACCACATGGCCTAGGTCTCTGGCATGCGGGGAAGGTGCTCAGCACAGGGAAAGGGCGAGTGAGGACAACACAGAGATCGGCCTTAAGAACAATCAAACCACAAAACAAAGCTTTTGTAACAAAAGTTGTGTTTGGGGCAAAGACACAGATACACAGAGGTTTATAAGCAGCTCAGTGGCCTTGCGCCTTATGTAGTCAAAAGCTACCTGGACAATTGACGAAGCAGAACATTTTAAAAATAGAAAGCCAATTTTACCCCCAAGCCTGTGCTGTCTTCCTGCAGAAGGTTCTTGGGATGACCAGAGTGGCTTTTCAAATCATGGGCTGGGGCGCACCCACAGGCAGTGTTGGTCTCGTGCACCCACCCTCCCACTTTTCCATCCTGCACACACGCACGCACGCGTGCACGCACGCACGCGCGTGTTCTCCCGAGTCTTGGTCTCAATCATTCCTCGCCATGCTTTCTCCCAGCCACTCAGAGCTCAGTGTGCTACTGACATCAGCGCATCTGGAGAGCAGCCCCCATCAGCCGGCTCCCTGCCTTGCGTCATTTGCATGTCACTGCCTCATTCCAGCATTGGTGGAGATTTGGGGTTTTTTTTTCATTATTCTCGGTGTAGAAACACCCTCCTACCCTTCACATTGCCATTAGCTGGAAGGAGAAATGGGTGGAAAGAATTACCTCTGTGTGGGTCAAGCCTCAAACAGAAGCTGTGACTCAGGTCTGGAATCTGATAAGGAGGTGCCTTTCTAGGAAACGGGACTTGTGCAAGGAATACCAATTTGATGTGGCAGACGCATTTTTCCTTTCCTGTTTCCCCCCTTTTCACAAAGCAAAGCACAGGATATGCTAAGGGGCTGAGAACCCAGCCCCTCTGTGAGGGCGGGGAAGCCGCCTCCCTCACCAGTGAAGATGGGTTAGTTAATGCCTGTTAAATACTTTAAAATGAAATATCTCCTGTACCCAAATACTCAGTCTGATCATAGCCCTAGGTCTGATGTCATGGGCAGGGAAATGTAGTTCTAGGCAGACATGTGGGAAAAGGGAAAGGCATTAGGGCCTTGCCCAATGGTGAGTGATGGGAAGGGAGGGGCAGAGAGAGAGAAAGAGACACAGGGGCAAGACTCAGAGAAGAGGGGGGCAGAGCGTGGGGTGGAGAGGAGAGGGAGGGGGGGCGGTTAGGGAGAATTCCAATTATTAGCAGGATCAGAGAGTTGTAGCTTTCCCTTATATTTCTGTGGAACCTGCTGAAAACAAACGCAGTCTTGGAAAAGATAAGGTTTACCCTTAAAAAGAAAAGCTGCTTTTCTAAGTTAAGGTGTCAGGGCTTGTTTTAGTTGGCTTTTCTTTATCTGTTTACTTATTTGGTTAGTAAGTTGCTTGGTTGGCTGCATTTTGTCGTTTCAGTTTAGCATCCGACAAAATAGGACGCGTTTGAATTTTGCCAAGGTGGTTCTTTCTTTTGGCCTGAAATGCGGCCTGATTACCCGCCCCAGCTGTGGGAAGACACAGGCCTTCCCTCATGTTAATGGCAGGTCCAGTGTGCCTGGACACCCCTGGACTCTGTGCCTGTCTTTGTTCCTCTTGGAAAGACGTGTGCTTGGCTGTCACTCCAGCTGCCCTCTGGTTGCGGGCAGCTGAGGTTTGCTCTTCCCCGTTGGTGATGCTGAGCCTGCTAAGTTGGATTCCCTTCCTGATCTGTAGGGGAGAGGACACAAGGCAGCTCGGGGATAGCAAAGATAACGAGCAATGACAAGAGAGGGCTCCTGTCAGGGGAAACCTGACAAAGAGAAGGTGTGAGTGCTGCTGAGTCTGTGAGCTATCCACCCTGGAGGCTGTCAAGGCTGAGGCCGGAAGATGCTCACCCAGAAGGAGTAGCACGATCATTTATTTATTCATTCATTCATTTGTTCATCCTTTTCTCTTTCTTTCCCTTCCTTCCTTCCTTCCTTCCTTTCTTTCTTTCTCATTTCTTCTCTCTTCATTCATTCATTCTCCATTCTTTTATATGTTCGTCCATTCACTCTGCATTCTTCAACTATAATAGCTATTCATTCTGCATTTTTTATATATCTGTTCTTTCAACAAACATGTATTGAGTACCTTCTGTGTACCAGGTACTATTCTAGGTTCTGGACTTACATTGATCTGAAACTAACACAATATTGTAAATCAACTATACATCAATTTTTTTAAAAAGATTTAAAAAAGATAAATAAGACAAAGATGCTCACTTAAAGGAATCAAACACATGCCCAAATAACCATAATATGGATGAAGCATAATACTTGTCCTAATAGAGGTACCAGTGAAGTTCTCTGGGAGCTCAGACAAGAAGGGCTGCATCAAGCTGGAGGGAGCTCAGAGACTTCGTAGAGGGGGCGGCATCTGCGTTGAGCCTGGAGAGATGGAAGGAATTTTCCCACACGGCCACAGGGGATTGGCAAGAATACAACTGGCAGCAGTTCAAGGAAGGCCGTGGAGGCAAGATGTTGGATAAATGCCAGGAAGGGCAGGCCACTCAGGCTGACGGGAGAACAGGGCAGAGCAAGCAGGACCAGGAGATGGGCCAGAAGGCTGGGGGCTCCAGAGGCTGCACCACTGTCGTCTCCCACATGGCCCACCACATGGACATGGGAAAGCAGAAGTGTCTCCAAAGGCCACAGTTAACACCTGGTCACTCGAGAGAAGCAGGACGAAAAGGCTGCGTGCATGGGGCGCAGGTCTCCTAGACTCTTTTCCCATCAGCCATTCAGCCTAGATGAGTTTGTCACATTTGCTAATTTTTTTTTCTTTTTTTTTTTTGGTGGTACGCGGGCCTCTCACTGTTGTGGCCTCTCCCGTTGCGGAGCACAGGCTCCGGACGCACAGGCTCAGCGGCCATGGCTCACGGGCCCAGCCGCTCCGCGGCACGCGGGATCCTCCCGGACCGGGGCACGAACCCGTGTCCCCTGCATCGGCAGGCGGACTCTCAACCACTGCGCCACCAGGGAAGCCCACATTTGCTAATTTCTATCAAAGAATCGTGTATCCTAGTCCAAGCTTGAAAGGCAAAATAATTAAGAGCGCTGGGTCTGGGTTTTGTATTTCACAGACCAATATAATGTTTTAAAAATCAAGGGGACTGCCATAATGATGTCAACTTTTAATTTTGGCAAGAAAGAATATACTCAGAATTTGCCAATTCACTATCACCATCTGTGGTGAGGACTGCTAATTGCCTACCGAGTATCCATTTTCCTCTCCTGCCTGATAAACAAAACACTATTTTATTTGGGGCAGCAATATGGTCAAATCAAAACCACATTGTCCAGCCCATATTGGTCACTGGGTAGAACGTCTGGGACAGCGCTTAAAGGGGGCTGACTGATCGGCATGCATTTTCCCCCTTCGTCTCTGGTTCCTTCTTCCGATTTAAAATCACGACCTTTGTGAGACCACATGTACAAGCATCAGGTTGAACACGGGGCTCGCTCTGAGGGGCTTGCAACTTTCCATAGGAAGCAAGGAGCAACGCGCCCGCCCCGGGCTTAGAACCCTCCACATCTCTCTTGGTGTTTCTAGTTCCTTCCATTGCTGCCCTCCTCATGTTTGACCCCGGTATGTGTGTGAGGGGAGTGAGCATGCTGGCAGCTGACCTCTGGCCCTTTTCTCTCTTTCCGAGACTCCAACTTCCATCACCACATGAGCTTTCGTTTGCTCCTCTTGTCTGGTAGTAACTGCCCTTGAATAATGACCAGAGTCGCAGTTTGTCTTCTCCCTCTACCCGATCCTGCTGCCTCTTGCTCTCTCCCACAGATGTTGATCCTTAATAAATATCCTGCCCCCCAAACTCCACATCAGCATTGGCTTCCAGACAACGCAACCTATGACATGAGGTAAGCTAGAGATTAGCAACTCACTGTGGAAAGTCACAGACACTCTTAGGCTGAGCGACAGTCGGCAGGAGGCACATCATCAGAGCCCGGAGACCTGCTCTCCACTGACGCAGCTGGAGAATTTGCTGGAAGAGAGCCACTGCTGAAACTCCAGAAGCCCCTCTGGAATCGCCAAAGTCCCTAGAGCCTGGAGCCAGCCCCTCCCCCCGCTGATAAAGATGCCACACTCAGGAGAAAAATGTCTTCTATCTCCTTCTCACCTTCCCAGTCACCCACCACTTCTTCCCGTTAGAAGAACCTGCCTGGGAGCCAGCTGGCGAAGGAGTCTGGGAAATTGGTTTTGCAGGATTCCAACCCTGAGTGACACAGAGCAGAGCACAGGGCAGAAATGGAGCTGAGAGAAAAAGAGGCAAATAACTGGCAGTAAACCCCCATCTCAGGAAGGACTGAAGGGGAAGGGGGAGGGATGAGTTTTCAGATGAGCCCCCAGGCCTGGCTGACATCTTGATTGCAGCCTCATGAGAAACTCTGAAGCGGAGGACCCGGCTAAGCCACACGCAGACTCTCAATCTCCACACATTGGGAGATGCGAAATGCAACGTTGCTTTACGCTGCTAGTTTTGTGGCAATTTGTTATGACGCAATAGATAACTAATACAGTGGGTGATTGACAACGTGGGGTGAGAGAAGCCCAGGAAAGCATCTTAGCGAATGTTTGGAATAAAGAATAATGCTTCAGTAGATAGCACAGGGAGCAGGAATATTGCAAGTAGAGAGAACAGTAAATACACGTGATCGGAGGTGTGAAGCTGCCTGGTGTGTTCCAGGACCTACAAGCATTTAGTATTGCTAGATTGCAAAATGTAGAGTACACCCAGGGCAAGAAATGAAGTCAAGAAGTCAGGAAACTTAGACTGTGATTCTCAAAGTGGAATTAGAATCAACCAGGAAGCTTCCAAAATACTAATGCCTGGTTCCCACCTCCAGAGATTCTGTTGTAATAAGTGTGGGTTGCTGTGTTGACACAGGGACTTCAAAAAGTTCTCCAGGTAGCAGGGGAGGGACTAGAGTAAAACAGATGAGGTACTTGCCTTGGCTAAAAAATTTAATGGGACAGCAACAAACCCAGTCATCAAGACAAGTAATATGTGAATGCAGTAGTTTAAAAAATAAAAATTAATGCAAAAACTCCATGAACAAAATATAAAAATTTTAAATAAAGGTAGAATCTTCAGGTGGTTCTAATGGGCAGCCAGCATTGAGAGCCACCGTTCCAGACCCTGAAGGAACTTGTGTACCTTCCCGTAGACCTTGGGATTGTACTGGGCAAAGGAACCAGGCTTGGGTCTCAAGCAGCAGGGAGACGTGTTCAGATTGGTAGTTTGAAATCAGCAGCGGTGAAGGTATTTACACCGAAGAAATTGGCCAGCACTACAAATCATAGGTGCCTGGTTTTTGTTTTGTTTTGTTTTGTTTCCTTTTTTTTTTCTTTTTTTTTGGTAGAGTCGGTTGTTAAACATTCACCAGTACACCCATGGCGGAGAGGTGTGTTTATGAGCGTTAGAAAGGATTTGGTGATGAGTTAGACATGGAAGGTAGAGGGAGAGAAGGACTAAAGTGACCCACAAGATGACTGTATGGTGTCAGCCAGTAAATTCTGAACTCTAAGGAGAGGGAATTGGCCCCAGGTTAATTGTTAGTTACAAAGGGTAGTATACAGGGAGGCATCTGAAGTCACCCTTAGTCTCGTAAGCTCAGCAGCTGGAAGGAATATTTCTATGGTGCCTTTTATTACAGTTCAAAGCAGTTCTGAAGAGTCACAGGCCCTGAAAGATTTAGGGTATGCTAGAGGATGCCAAGGGACAGGCTGCCTAGGAAGAAATTCAAGCCTCCTTGTTCTCATGCTTTGGTCTATGATTTTGTGTCTGGGGAGGAACCATGAACATCCCTAGTATAAAGCTGGTGTTCACTCAAGCGCCATAGAAACAATTGCAGGATTAATATTATCTGGTTACCTAGGAATTAGGCTGGGAGAGTTGATTCTAGGGGCAGGCCTGCCAAGATGTTGTTGGCTAACTAGGACACTATATTAACCCTCCTGAGTGCCTCATTTTCTTTATCTGTAAGATGGACTTATTAGTCCTGCCCATCTTATGGTGTGATTATGAAGATAAAATGAGTTAATAGCTGTTAAGATCCCTCAAAAAATTTAAAGGAACTCTTCAGATACAGATGATCCCATAATTATGGAAATCATCATTATGCTAATAACATTAGGCTAATCACCTAATAACTTTCAAAGACCTCGATGGACCACTGTGAAGTCATGGAATCCAGGCTCCTAGAAGGATTGGGAAAGCTATTTAAGTTTAAATTCTATGGATGGCAACTCACTAAAATTTTGGTTTATTTTTCACTTCCTCCTTCCTTTGGAATTTAAGAAACTACAGCTCTGCCTCAAAGAGAGGTAATTTATTTGGTTTCACGATAAGAAGTTTCAGCTTAGCTTGCCTGCTTGCATTTGAGTTCAGAGTTTCTCTAGATATATTATCATTTAAACTGGAGGGAAACAATCTTCCTTAACTAGAGCATGGGCCATGACCTTGCCTACATGATGGGCAGCTAATCCACTTAGAACCAGTGACTTGCTTTGTATAATTTATAAGACCTCATGAAAAGACAGGCCTCCATAGATTAATATTTCAGCTATCTTCCCTTCCATTTCATCCTCCGGATGTGGCAGCAACAATCACATGAATCATTCCTGAACTGAGTTGATATCAAACACCCAGAGCTTCATCTGCATTCGATGAAGGTTCAGCTCATTCAAGGGAAGTTCCTATAGGATTTCAAATACATGGATGATTTACCTTTGACACCTCTTACCCCATCCCGGCTGTGGTGGTTTTTTTTAAAAAAAAGCTTAAAATTCTTTGGCACTCCTCTTATTTAGAGATGGGAGTCTAGGACCCTTCCCCTCGAATCTAGGCAGGCTTGGGACTGCTTTGCCCAGTAGAGTATGTTATGTGTGTGACTTCTGAGATTTGGTCATAAAGTGCCATGCAGCTTCCTCTGTGGCTCTTGAAACGCTTGTTCTCTGAATGCTGTCTCTCTCTGCATGCTCCCTTTCCGAACCCAGCTCTTATGCTAAGAGAATCCAAGCTACAAGGAGAGACCATATGTAGATGCTTTGGTCAACCATCCCAGAGAAGCCCAGCCTCCGACACCTTGCATATAAGTGAAGAAGCCTCCAGATGATTCTAGACCCCAGCCATGGATTCACCCAGGCTTTCAAGTCATCTTACCTGCGGCACGTTGCGGAATAGGGACATTGTAGGGCCAGAACAAGCCATCCCAGTTAGAAGGTGTGGCAGGATCCAGACAGGGATGCTAGACTGCTTGGTCTAGAGGTGATGGAGGGAGGGAGGATTTGAGAATAACTTAAATCAACGGACCTGTTAGAAAGTCCAGTGACTCGGGACACAGTGTAGGTTTGGTTAATTATAGAAAAACATGGACAATGTAAAATTTTCATGTGTGTAAGTATGAGTTTTAATTTAGAGATCTGGGTGCAAGGAGTGAAATTTATATTTTACTGAATTCAGCTTAATCTATTCTGAGCTGGGGGGGAATTCAATATCTCAGTTACTACTAATTCTTCCTTCCTGCCTTCCCAAGGCTCTGTGAAAGGTCTGAGTACTTTATACAGATGACATTTGAGGAAGGACCCTGGGGTGTGTTTAGTGCTCAGCAGTCGCCGCTTACATATCTATCTATCTATCTATCTATCTATCTATCTATCTATCTATCTATATATCGGTGTTCAGTAGCTTGTTTCCCTGTAATTTCAAAGCAATCTATGCCAACATGCACAGCTCTTTGGTTCTTTTTGGTTCTCTTGGCCATTGTAGCCAAGAGAAACTTTGAGATGAGGAAGCATTAACTACCCTTCCTATAACCTTGCCAAAAGAATGCAAGTCTTTAAGCAAATTCTGCCATTTACATGGACATTTATTAACTTTTTTTTAAAGGAAAGCACAGGAACAATTCATACAACCTGCAGGCTTGGAAGCCCTGGGTCTCTGTCCTTTCTGGTGCTCCAACCACCGCCTTGCTTGAAAGGTTTACTAGAGGCAAATCTCAAAACTCCAGAGGCAGGATTCTTGAATGATGCAATTGAATCTCTCCTGTTCAAGGTTAGGTACAAGATCATTTCAAGCGTGAGTTTAGAGCTGACAGTGAACGTGGGCTCTAGGCCTTGCTAGCCTCTTATGGCCTGTTCAGGCTTCCATTTGAGTTCTCCCATAAGCCAGGTAGTCCATTTAGGAGGTAAAGGAACCACCAGTAGGAGAATGGATTAGTGAGCCTCGTATGTTGTCAAGCTCATTACCACTGTAAGTTACTAGAGGTTAATTCTGTAGGAAAAATACATGGAGCCAGTGTAGGGCACAGGCCTCAGAGTTATCCCATCTGAGGGCCAAGAGAGCTGGGGTATTTATGCACCAACTCTGGTTAATGATTGATTGAAGGCTACGCAAGAATTAATTTCCTGGCACTTGTGACCAGACACACAGACAACAAAGTGGACTTCAGTGACAAAAGAAAGCCCATAGGCTGGGCAATGCAGCTGTTGGCACTGGGCAGTGGGCTGGTATGCCCAAAGTGTACAGGTGAGGGGACCACAGGTGGCATGCCAACAGCATCTGCTACAGGTGGGAAGAGAGCCCATTTCTGGCATTCCTCCTGCTAGCTAACAAGTCACTAATTCCACCAATGAAAACCCATTTCTGATACTCACTGTGTACTAACTAGGAAAGCCTCCAGTGTTGATTGGAACACTGTGGATGGCGTGCTTGAAGGAGCCACCTTTGGAAGGTGGCCTTTTTGATCAAATGTCAGCCGAGTACTCCTGGCATGGGGAGTCTCCAACAAACAACTGATGGCCCCTAGAGCTGAAGCTTAAACTCTCACATACATCCAATCACATGGTCTATTCTGGAATCACTTAGAGTGAGTGACAGACATCATCATACTTGCCATCCCAGAGCCCTTTAATCAGAGGACCTCACCCTACTCAGTTACCGGGTACGGGAACAGGGCTTGGGTGCCCTACTGCTAGCAGGACCTGCCAGAAACCAATCCCTTTCATCAAAGAGTCCCAGACAGTCTCTAACCCTCCTCCCTCTTAAGGGGGATTTTGCCTTCTTAAAATCTTTGAACTCTAATATTCTCCTCCATTTCCTCCCGTCCATCTGCCCTCCCCCTTCCCCCAGCACTCATGTGGAGATACATACTTTGTCAGGGCAGTTCTTTTCAGTGGCTCGAGGTTTCCGTAAAACAACAGACTGGAGTTATAATTCCTATCCCACGTCCTGGGACCAGCATACTCTAGTTTTCAGCCATTCCACACACAGCCCCTGGGGCGAAGGAGCCCCCAACTCATCTTCCTGTGGGGGACCCTGGAAAAGGAAAAATACCTAAAGCAGCAAGATCCAACTACAAGTTAATATCGTAATAAATTATCCTGCCACTTCTATGTAAAACTTGTGTGCTGTGCTTTTGTTTTTTTTTTTTAGAAAAAAGGTAATTTAAAAATACGTAACATAGATTGATGCCTCCACAGCGTCAATGCCAATCTATGGGGTGTCACCTCTGTTTTAGGGTCTATGCCAAGATCAGTGTATACATTATGTCATCAAATCCTCATGAATCTTAGTGAGGCGTGATTATCCCCTTCTTACAGATAAGAAAACTGATTTTCATAGGGATTCTTAAGAAAAACCACCATTTTTTATAATCACAAAAAAAGTTAATTGGTAAGTAAATTTAAAAGTTCAATGAAGGAAATAGAAATCCCTATAATTCCTCAATCCATAGATTACAATTTATCGTATTTTGATGATATCATTCCATCTTTTTTTTTTTTGATGTCCGTTTGCACATATATTTTGAAAAACCAAAATTGGGCTCTTTAGGTAGCAATCTTTTAAATGTATTCTCTGAGAATGCTGAAGGACGATTTTCTGACATGGTTTTTCTTGAGGCAGAAACTAAATCTTCATGAGGGCAATCCAAAAGCATGCAGCCTTCAAATCATTCATGGTGTAAAGAGATGTGTGGTGAAAAATGGGGGATGGGGCTTAATTGTGCAATTTTTGTGGGTTCTTTGTAAGACTCTTGGCCTGCAGCTTAGAAAACCTTTGCTTGGTTTGCTAAATAGCCCTTCTCACTTGGCCCGGGATCTTCCATCTGAATGAACACCAGCAATTTAGATTGTGCTATGTTAAAATTTGAGGCCATGATCATGGGTCGTCTGGGACCATAACAAAAATCTACACATGTGATTCTTCCTCTTTTCTACTTTCTCAAATACAGACTAGTTTGAGAACTCTCATTAAGTAGAAAACAACATTTTTTAGAGTGGCTCTCAAAGGCTAAAAGGAAAGAAAAGAACCCCTTCTTGAGACTCCTCGCCAAGCTCCCCACAAGCCCACGATTGTCTTGGGTTTGAGTCTCAGCTGAGCGAGCACATTCCCGGCCTGGGGCAAAGACAGGGCCTGGCTTCTTCCCAGCCCCGCTCATTGTGATGGGAAGCTGAGCCCTGCCACTGTTGCAGTGGGAGGAGTGGGGAGGAGGGGTGCCCCACGCAACGGGGAGTGGGTGGCCTCGCCCCTAGCAACCAGGCTCTCTGTGGCTGCAGTTCCTTTCAGGGGTACTCACAGCCTCCCTCCCCTGCTTGCTTCCTTGCTACAGACCTTAATACCCCAGGCTGTGAATTCCCTTAGAGCGGGGACTGTGTCTGACCTATTTTTGAGTCAGCCCCGTAGCACTGCTCAAAGTATGCTTATCAAATGAATGAATGAACGAAAGATCTAATTTCCATAACACCGAGGCATTTCCCAGAGGCAACAGGCCCTTTGACCTTCAAGGAACCAAATGCACGGGATGTATTTCACAATATCCACGCCTATGGGAACAGGGGTCTCAATGCCAGATTAAACAAACCCCTGGCCCCAAAGCCAGACCGAACTAACCAGGGCCAGAGACTCCCCTCATGCTCGCCTTCTCGCTTTCTTTCTCCCATGTCCCGTCTGCCACCCGCCAACCTCAGAAGAGGGACTCAGATCTGGCCTCTGCTTACTTGTCAACCTCACTAGTCACTTTAGCCAAGACCTTCATCCCATCTCTCCTATGACAGTGGGATCTAATCAGTCTTAGAGCAAAACACTCCCATCAAATGAAATTTTACAGATGTCAAACTGCTGAAAGCCGTTGCTCTGGATAAAGATGATGATGTCCCACACACCCACCTGTGGTAAACTCACTGTCAATCTTGGGTTCTAAGGATACGCTTTGAAACCAACTGACCAAGACTTCTGCAGCAGCCTTGAACCTGGTGTCTCTGCCTCAGCTTGATAAAATGAACACCTAATCGTGAAACACTCCTGCTTAAAAATTGACATTGCTTCCTGTTATGGATAGGAAAACCATCATAACTTTTTAGCTTGCATGCAAAATCCTTCTGGATCTGGCCCCAGCCTGCTCTTCTCCCAGAAGGCATTCTGTAGACTTCACAGAAGTGCCTGCACAGTCAAAATCCCGATGATGATATCCCGTCGATAACACACTCTTCTATACTCGCTTGCTTTCCTTTCCTGTCTCACTCTTTCTACTTCTTCACTCCTGATTCCTGGGATGACCTCTCAAATAAACTACCTGCAGTCTGTTTCAGACTGACAGAGACCCAAATCTGGGCTCTGCACGTGGAGCAGTGCCTCACCCATGCAGTCATGCCAGACCCTCGGGCCCACTGGTGCTTTAATGAAGCTTGCCTATTTGACCTTGGCGACCACAAAGTCCACAGCAGAAAGAGGAGGAAGCTGATCTGACCTTAGTTGTTTTCTCCACTTGTCATTCTCTATGAGTAATGCCTTCTCTAATGAGCAAACATTTTTCATTTTTAATTTTAAATTAGCCATCAATGAGAGAGGAAAGCCCAAAGAGTTTGGAGAATACAATTAATTTCTTTGGTGAGATTAAGCAGAAACAAAACCTCACGTGGCCCTCTTTACCTGTGCTATCACCAGGTCCTCAAGTCTGAAACCGGGGGTCACCCTTGAAAGCTTCATCTTCTTCCTCTGCCGTATAAATCATTAAATTCTGTCCGTTTTTCCTCCTTAGTGTCTCATGAGTGCACGACTGCTACAGAGGCCTCCTAATTGTCCCTCAGCTTCCACCCTAACCCTCTCTACTCCATTCCACCCACCCACGGCAGTCTGAGCTGGGTGATCACACTCTTGACCCAGGACAGAGGGGTCCCCTGCGACCATCCTCTCAGGCTGCTCGGTTCAAATCCCTAAGGGCAGCTCTGTGAGTGGCTCCGTCACTGTATTAATTTCCTAGGGTTGCTGTAACCAAGTGCCGTAATGTGGAGGCTAGCTGTCCGAAATCAGGGTGTTAGCAGGGCCATGCTCCCTCCAAAGGCTCCAGGGAAGGATCCTTCCTCACCTCGTTGAGCTTCTGGTGGTTCCAGGTGTTGCTTGGCTTTTGGCTATTGATCCCTTCAAGAGTGTTTTTCATTTCATTTATTGTGTTGTTCATCGTTGCTTGTTTCCTCTTTAGTTCTTCTAGGTCCTTGTTAAATGTTTCTTGAATTTTCTCTATTCTATTTCCAAGATTTTGGATCATCTTTACTACCATTATTCTGAATTCTTTTTCAGGTAGACTGCCTATTTCCTCTTTATTTGTTAGGTCTGGTGGGTTTTTATCGTGCCCCTTCATCTGCTGTGTGTTTTTCTGTCTCCTCATTTTGCTTATCTTACTGTGTTTGGGGTCTCCTTTTCACAGGCTGCAGGTTCGTAGTTCCCATTGTTTTTGGTGTCTGTCCCCAGTGGCTAAGGTTGGTTCAGTGGGTTGTGTAGGCTTCCTGGTGGAGGGGACTGGTGCCTGTGTTCTGGTGGATGAGGCTGGATCTTTCTGGTGGCCAGGTCCACATCTGGTGGTGTGTTTTGGGGTGTCTGTGGACTTATTATGATTTTAGGCAGCCTCTCTGCTAATGGGTGGGGTTGTGCTCCTGTCTTGCTAGTTGTTTGGCATAGGGTGTCCAGCACTGTAGCTTGCTGGTCGTTGAATGGAGCTGGGTCTTAGTGTTGAGATGGAGATCTCTGGGAGAGCTTTCACCGTCTGATATTGCTTGGAGCTGGGAGGTCTCTGGTGGAACTATGTCCTGAACTCAGCTCTCCCACCTCATAGGCTCAGGCCTGATCCTCAGCTCTAGCACCGAGACCCTGTCAGCCACACGGCCAGGTACGTGGGGAGTTTCTTGTCTTTTGGGAAGTCTGAGGTCTTCTGCCAGCATTCGGTAGATGTTCTGTAGGAGTTGTTCCACATGTAGATGTATTTCTGATGTATTTGTGAGGAGGTGGGTGATCTCCACGTCTTACTCCTCTGCCGTCTTGAAGGTCCCTCCAATGATTTATTATTTCTCTTGATTCTGTGCTGTGGCTGCAGGTTCTTTGTTGGTCTTGACTAGGCTCAATCCGTGGGCTGTGTTCAGCTCGAGAGTTGGCTGGCTGTTGGGCTCAGTAGGGATACCTGGGTCAGCTGAGCATCCCTTTCTTTGTGGTCCTTCATCCCACTTGGATGGTGGTGTCAGATCATAGTGGTCTCAGGGTTCCAAGAGAGCAGAGGTGGAAGCCACAAGATCTCCAGAAGCCTATTTCAGAAGTTGTAGAGGATCACTCCTGGTGCATTCTGTCAGCCAAAACAAGTCACAAGCCCAGCTCAGATTGCAGGGAGGGGGACATAGAGTCTACTTCTTGAAGGAAGAAGCTGCAAAATCACATTGCAAAGGAGTATGCCTACTGGGAGAGGAGGAATTTGTTGCCATTAAACTATCTACCACAAATGGATAAAACCGGATGTGAGATAACATGTAACGCAGCTCTGTTATTGTGGACCCTGGGTTGCACATGACAGAACTCTAACTCCAACTGGCTTATCAAGGAAAAGGAGGGGAGAATTTATTGTGTCACTTTCCTTTTAAATCCAAGGGTTAGTCCAGCCTAGTCACCAGCACTTGGTATCTTGTCCTTTCCTTCTTTCAGGTGGGACCACCTCCATATATTGGTAAATTCGACATTACCAGTTTCATCCATACATTCCCACTAAAAAGAACCTTTTCTCCAAATTTTTCCAACAAACGTCTCAGGATTGCCTGTCATTGGCTTGGCTCTGGACATGCATCCGTCTCTGAGCCTGTCACTAAAGCTAGGAAGTTGAAATATGCTGATTGGCCATTCTTGGATCATATGTCTATGGAATGGGGTATAAGCCCAGGGCTGTGCTGGTAAACATTTAACAGCCAGCTCTGGGGTGAGAGGAGGAAGATGCTTATTTGTAGGCTTCGCCGAGGTCAGTGGTATAAATACTGTCACCATGGCTGAGTTCAAGTTGCCATCATGATGCACATTGAACACGGAGTTTGGAAGAGATGGCACGATCACAAGCAGAGCTAGTAGAAGTGGTCGCCAGCACGCCACTACATAATCCTGCCCAAATCACAGGACTAAGAGTGGGGGAAGGGTGGTGCCCTGGGGGAAATCAGGAAATAGAAACTAAATAGACCAGTAAAACCCCACCGGATTTCCAATCTAATTCCTTTATTTTCTTTCCCCACAAATGGGCAATATTTAAGGGACTAGTATTTTGCTTGCTATTGTGGTTGCTTTTAATAATCAAAGTCAATAGGAAGTTTGGAGATCGAAGAAATCAAATCAACTTTATGAGGTTGCTGCAATTATTGCCCCCATATAACAGATGCAGAAACTGAGGCACAGAGCGGAAAGGTGACTTGCTTATGGTTACACAGCTAGTCAGTGGCCGTGTTAAGAATGAGCCTAAATGACAGTCCCTCCTGTCAATGGTCTCAACTTCTACCCTCTGTTGCCTTCTCACTGCTCGAGTGGGGTATCTCATAACCCCAGGGAGCCCTTTAGTGGATATTTTGCAAAGCTGAGGATTCCTTCATAATGTGTCTGTGACATCATGTCCCGTGTTTGAATATGGGTTTTTATTAAAGAGGGAAAGGCAAGCCTTTTAAAAGAGCAGGCTCTAGATGGCCTCTTCTGGGAGGACAAATCCCATCCGGACACATGTGGGTAGGTCGTGGCTCAGGCTGCATCTGCTCACAGCAGGGAACTCTGGCCTGTGAGAGTGTGTGGGTGTGTGAGGTCTTCTGGCCTCCACCTCAGGAGCTGAAACTAACCTGTGGTTGGTGGCTCAGGAGACTAGAGTTAGCTGCCTGGAACCGACAATTCCAGGGAGTACCCAGGTCTCCCTTAGAACCTCCCGGACCATTTATGTGACCACCAGTCCTGGGACAGTCAGAGGAGAGTGGAAGTGACAGGACCCTGCGGTGGGGAGGGCCACTCCGATGACTAATGTGTGTCCAGGAAGACCTTGGCTGGGTTGGGTGTCTCCTTCAGGCTGGAAACACGATGATTTGTGGGTCTGGGAGTTCGGATTTTATGACCTGAACCTTTAGCCTTTCTGGGGCCTGTGAGAGAGGCCCAAGAGGAGAAGTTGCCAGGGGCAGTTAACGTTTGGCCTTGGTTTGATTTGTTCCAGTTGTTTCGCAGCTGCCCCTCAGTCTGTTGTCATCGATCGCGGGGAGTCCCTGGGCACCCAGCTCCCCAGCTGGAGTCAGGCTGTAGGAAGAAGAGGGCAAGAAATAAAACAAGGATGAGGACCCCCGTCTTCCGGAAGGAGGGCGCAAGGACAGAACGGGGACCTGCGCAGTGGCAGGGCGTCTCCGGGGAGCCCTTGTGCTTAGAGCCCTCGGAGCTCAGTGGAGGGAGGGAGGGAGGGAAGCCTTTTTGGAGGAAGGGGGCTTCCCGACTATTCAAAGGGCATACATAGGCATCTTGAGAGGAAGGCGGAAAGCACTGGAGCTGAAGGAACAGCCTGTGGAGGGGTAGCGGCGGAAGGTTCTGGGCGGAGAAGGAAGTGGGAAGCAGAGGACAGAATTGAGGAGAGGAGATGGGGGTGGGGAAGTTAGATAGGGACCGCTTCAAGCCTGGGGCAGAAGGGAGGAGAGAACACAAATATAAATGAAAATAGGATCCCTGTCTTCCAGGAGCTCACCAGTGAGTCTCTGATGTTTTTGAGGAGAATCCATGTTATCCAGGAAATGCAGGAAATTGAAGAAATGTAGAGGAACCCCTTGGAGGGAGACATTGTCCAGGCATCAGCTGTACAGGAAGCGTCTAAGTTACACACTCGGGTGCTTCTCCTCCACCCAGACAATGTTTTTCTTCTCCCATAACAACAAGCCTACAGCTGGGGAAGGGGAGGGGGTGATTTAAAAAAAACCATTCCAAGAGATAAATCTTGTAATACTAACCACTGAACAGCTGGCCCTTTAAAGCATAGAACAGACATTTAGCCATTAATCCATCCCTTTAAAATGCAGAACCAGCCCACCCCAACACACACACACACACACACCCATGCAGGCACACCTGTGTGCGCGCGCGCGTGCGTACACACACAAAGGATAGTTCCATTTCATTCAGCGCAGCTACAGCTGCCATAGCTCTTGTACTTTTCAGGTTCACACATACAGCCCTGGGTCCAGTTGAAAGAGTTTAAGCCAGCAATGGGAACCAAGGAAGGGGAATGAAGGAGTAGCCACAAATTCTAAATGCCTTTTCACCAAATTCCTCTCTGGGTGCTCCCCGTGATCCTGGATCCTGACACAGCAGTAACTGGTGCCCTTTCCAGAACCTCCTGCCCTGCCTGAGCTTCTCGCTTTCCTGGAAACAATCTGCAAGGGCAGCTGTCACCACCAGGCCCCACAGCCCACCAGACATTCACCAGATCTCCTTGCAGGTCCGACTCTTCTGTTTCTCTGTCTTATTCCCCATGGTCACCTTGAGTGATCTATATACCACGTGTTGTCCTGATTGTGCCTAGTTGCCCTAGGACTTTGATGAGACCATTCTGTCTGTCCTTCCCAGCTTGGAATCTTAGTAGCCTCTTTGCGTCTGTGATTTATAACCTTCCTGAGAGGCAAAGAAATACAATTAAGCCCCATCTCTCCCTCTCTCTCTCTCTCTCTCTCACGCACACACACACACACACACACACACACACACACACTCACTCACGCACATGTGTACATGCACAAATACGTGGCTGTGACTGACTGGTTTGGAAAAGAGGAGTGGTGTGTGTTTGTGTTTTTGAGAGAGAAAGAGATAGAGAGAGAGGGAGAGGGAGAGGGAGAAGGGGGGAATCAGATGAGTAACTGTTTGGGATGGGATGAATTGGTTAGCTGTCAGGTATAAGAAAATTAAGGCCATTAGCTATTTTCGATTTTTTTCTGTCCTGTCAACAAGATTAGCAAGCCAAATGCTCAAGGAGCACATTTGGGGGAGTTTTGAGTGCTCCGTGAAACCCACAAACCTCTGCTGAGGGAGATTGCCTGGAATTCTCTCCCGCCTGCCCTTTCAGTGGGTGATAATAACGGGAGAATTAGTGAGCAGACAGATGCTGCGCGCACTGGTGCACAGCGCTCGGCATTGTATAATAACGAATATATTCACAATGGCTGTTTCAATGGTTGTTTCTTAAAATGATAAAGTTCATTTTGCTGGGCCCTTCTTTATGTTTTAAATCTGAGCCTCACAAAAGATAGAAGCTGAAATCACCTCTTATTCTTTTATTCACAATGGTTTCATTATGGCATTTGGAAATACAAACAAAAAAAAATTGTATTCTGCAGGGAGCTGGGAAACACGCAAAGCCTGGTATGTTCTCCCAGCATCTGGATGTCCAGTGATCGCTGCTTTGTTTTGATCTTGGTTGGTGTTTAGACAAGTAAACAGGGTCCTTGGGCAGTGGGATGTTATTATCAGTATTTACTCAAAATCTGAGTAGGGTTTTATACTTTTTACAGTGTGATCTCCGTAAGATGTTATCTCAGTAATAATAGTCATAGCAGCTACAGTGGTACATTGGGTGCCTACAATGTGCGTGTCAGTATACTAGATGCTTTTCAGTTATTAATTTAAATCCTCACATCAACCTTTGCAAGATAGGTCTTAGGTTGAACCACATGAAATTGCCGTTTCTGTAGATCAAAATATCAAATATAGGCGATGTCATGTGATTCAAATTAATGTTATTTCTCTATTTTATAAAGACACGGTCTCAGAGATATTAGGTAATTGGCACAAGGTCAGCCAGCAACGAAAAGGCAAAACAGAGGTTAAGAGCCAGGCCTGCAGAGCCTGGGGGTTCTTGTTTACCCCAGGCTCCTTACAGCTCGGTTCAATGTGCATTATTATTATCTCCAATTACATCCGAGGACATCACTGAAAAACAAAATGACTAGGATATACACCCAGGGAAAGGCAAGGCAAAACTCAAACCCTATGTCTTAAGGGAGCCCATTCATCTTTCCCATTTAGCAATGAAAACCCAAGAATAGGATAAGCTTCAAGCAGAACTGCAATGACAGATGAGCTGGCATCTTTCCACCTGGCAATCAGCGACCTGTGTCACACATCCTGCACCTAGTTTCCACAGCCCCGCAACACGCCCTCTACTCCCATCCTTGCCCAGGGGATTATCCTGAGTTCCTCTGCCACATTTCCCTCATAATGTGTTCACTCAGAAAGCCCCACTCATTCCTGAACCCCTGAATCTGTGCCACGCTGGAGTGGTAGCATTTTAATGGAGGACGTTTGGGGCACTGTCTTAGCTTGGGGTCCCCCAGAAGCAGATCCTAAGACAAAGATTTGAGTGCGAGGTGTTTATTTAGAAGTTAATCCTAAGAAGCTCTGATAGAGGAATGAAGAAGTGAGGCGGGGAAAGAAAGGACACCGATACAAGGTGTGTTATCGAGCAAGTGACCTCTGTGGGCTCCCCATTGGAGCTCAGTCCAGCTGGGGACCTCTGGGCGACAGTAGAATATGCCCCAGAGTTATCCCAACCAAGAAGTGAGGGAGCCAGTGTATATATCCACCAACTCATTGGCTGAGGACAGCTTCCAGGGTATAGACTCCAGTTTGCCTTCTCAGAGCCCTGAATGTGCTCCCATGGCCGGAATCCTTGGCAGGTATTCGCTGTAAATGCCTGCAGGATATAGGAGTGAGTGCCAAGGGGACCTCTTTGAGAAGAGCTGGCCCAAGAGATTCCAAATCTGATCACCACATCTGTGACAGGCACCTGAACATCACCTGAACTTACAGGACTCTCTCCATGAAACTCAGGAACATCTCTAAACTCAAGGACAGGCAGTCGGGTCAGGACATCCTGAGGCATGAGCCCCAGTGCCATTCACCTAGTACCCTCAAAGCCACCTATTCCTCAGGTGTGTCCTAACCGAAGTAGGACTTCCAGCATTTCACTCCCTCCTTTTTCCAGAACCCCTTACCCACAAATGTGAGACTTTGCTGTAATGCATCCAATGGGATTTTTCAGCCTGTGGTCCCTCTTGAGGTCACTTTCACGCTAGTAAAATGGGTGATTCCTTGGGGATACTGGGAGAAGGCACCTTGCAAGTTTCAGAACTTGATTGGTGGTAGAATTTTTTCTGTCTCTTCCCAGCTTTAATGTGGCTCTAATTCTGACTTTGTTGCAGAGCCGTGAAATCAAATTAGGAAGTGGGAGGGGATGAGCAACCCCTTCAAGCACAATCAACTTCTGATGGCTTCCCCAAAGCTCTAATGAATCTGCGTAGACCTCCAGTAACACAAGATTGCTTTTTGCAGCCCTTGGTCTTTCTCCTTTCCTAGCCAGAAAATGGGCCAGAGCATAGGTATGCAGGTAGCTAATGCAACAAGGTGTCGGAGAACCTTGGCTTTTTGCTGAGTCGGGAAGCCTTGGGGAAGGGAGAGGAGGCTGATTAGGAGGAAGGGAAGACAGGAGCAGCAGCAGAAACTTCCAACCCCGATGGTGGGTCTGTTACGTATCAGCTAATGTGCGAGACATTGTGTGGAAACAAAGAGAAGGAAAACATAATCCCTGACCCTGAATGGCTAGCAGGCTGTTTGCTCAGAGCCTTGCAACTCCAAGTGTGAAACGGCAGCATCACCATCACCAGAGAGCTTGTTGAAATGCAGAATCCCAGGCTCCTCTACAAGACTTCCTGGATCAGAATCTGAATTTCAACAAGATCCCCAGGGGATTTGTACGCACGATAAAGTTTGAGAAGAGCTGGCCCAAGAGATTCCAAATCTGATCATGTCACATCCGTGCTCACAACTCCATTCTGATCTCATCCTGACTTCCCATCCTCAGCTCTCACCACTCCTTAGCATCCCTTGGAACTCTCCACTCCAGTCTCATGATCACATCACATCCTTCCATCCATCCTCACGCTGTTTCCTGCAGCAGCAATGCCCTGACTTTTGTCTCTGCCTATCAAAAATGCTCTTCATCTTCATGCCCAGGTATCCCCTCTGTGACGCCTGACCCAACCCCCCAATCAGAATGTCATTACTATTCATTTGCTGCTGCCTGACTTCCTTGTTCTTAGATGTTTGCATGCAGCCTAACGGTGGTTAGAAGGATGGGCGTTAGAGCCTGATCATTCTGAGTCCAAATCCCAGTTCTACCCATTTTGATCTGTGTGTGCAGATTAGATCACTGTTTTTAATTTTTTGCACCCTCCCTCTATTAGAATTATACACCCATAGCCTTTTCTGTGTGACTTTACAATTTCTCCCCCTTGGTTGGGCATAAAATACTTCCCTGTCCACTGATGTTAGTTTTGCCATGTGATTTGTATTGGTTAATAGAATATGAGTGAAAGTGACAGTGAGTGAGTTCTGGGCCTACTGTGTGTTTCCAGTTGTCGCCCTGTGATTCTACCATCATCATGAGTAGAACACACCCCAGGTTAGCTGTTGGGTCCAAAGAGGATGAGATACACAGGAACAGACTTGAACTCAACCTGCAGCCAAGCCAGGATGACCCACATCTTGAAGCAGAACTTCCCAAGCGGACCCATGGACCCATGCTCAATAAAAATAAGCCTTATTATGATGTGTCACTGAGTTTTGTGGTGGGTTGCACAGCAGAATTTGTGGCACTAGGTAACTGATATACTATGCCTCTCCAAACCTCAATTTTCCCATCTGTGTAACGGGCAGATAAATATCTACCTCATTTTATCGTTGTGATGATTGAAATGTGGTAATATATGTAAACTGAGTTCACAGTAGTGCCTGATAAATACTAGGTATTTATAAATACTAGGTATTTAATGTTAATAGTATTATTATGTCTTCCCACTAAACTGGAGACTTTTTTACAGGAGGATCTTTGTCTTACCCATCTTTTTCTCCTCCCAAACGTGCATTGGGCTCCTAGAAAGCACTCATTCAGTGAATAGAATCAAGCATTAATACAGAAAGTTGCTCTTTCGCTTGGGCAGTTCTTGCCCTGCAAATCCTTACTCAGCCTTTAGTGACGAGCCTGAGCTTGTCACAGCAGATAGATGAAAGCTTCAGGATTGAGGGTGTTCTGTTCAAAGCAGTGGTTATAGTAGGCCTTGGGGGTATTTTGCTGAGTTTTGTGTGTAGTTAAGGAATCTAATAGTGTTTTGAATTGTTTCTCAATTAGAAATGCTACACATAGAATTTCATGGAAAAGAAGCATTTCTTCTTCAAAGGAAGTTGTGGGAAATACAGAAATACCCACCCCTCTGCCTTCCAAATTCAAGTGTGAGCCTTACGTGTATTCTTCACCCAGTCTGGAGTTTAACCTCTGAAAAGCTGGCTGTGGAGGTGGGAGGGAGTGATGACTGGGGCAGGGCCCTGTGGCATGTGTCTCTTTAAGAAACAGAAATGAAACCTAATTAGCATAGACTGGCTGCAATTAACATATAAGTCCCAGTTCTGGGAGTTGGAGGAAGGGAAAAGGATAGAGCTAAAACTTAATGGGGTTTTGTTAGACAAAATTAGCTCCCACAGAACAGCCATAAAAATATCTAAATTATGAGAGCCTCTTGCCATTTGCCATTAACATGAAGGGACATGCTAATATTTAGTGGCGCCATGTCCTGGAAATTAACTGCAGTGAAGAAAGCCCCAGGGGCATCCCCGTGAGTAATAAGGGCAAGTCCACTGACTCGACTGTTACCCAACTGCTTGACTAAATGTTTTACAGAAACTTAGACTCTGCAAATCACACGGGTCTCAGCCAGTCTTTTTGGCAATGGTTCCAGAACTGTCGGATGACACCTCCATGGGTGATATATGGAAAGCTGAAGTCTCTTTGTATAGTCTTTGAATTTGGGTACTATTTTCCCCAAAAGAAGACATTCCTAAGGCTGATTTGTGGACATTTGAAGATGCCTCCAATTCTTTCTCTCGCCATCTTTACGCTCTCAAAGAAAATTAGGCCCTTTGCTTTTAGAATAGTGCCAAACCAACTGGTGTGAGTTTCATTGTAGACTCCTCCCATGGATTTACTTCTTGCCTTCCCTTGGGGAAAGGGGTAAACCATGATCCTCTATTTTCTTCTCCTAAAAGTCACCAATGATCACTTAAACATACAAAGGATTTTTTTCATGGTCCTCAGTCTCTTCTACCTCCATTTCATTAGACTTAGTTGACCAGTCTCCCCTGCCTCGATTTCCATACCGCGTTCTCTGAGGCTTTCACTCTGCCCTTTCTCTTTTAGTGGGTCCACTTTCTCATCTACAGGCATTGCCCAGGACTCCTGGCCTCTATCCTAAGGTCTTCTCTTACTATTCTCTTGGAAGATGAATTAATCATAATTTGCTGGTGTCCACCATCACTTATAGGCTAGTGTCACTCAAATCTGAAACCTTGGCCTAACCATTTAGCCCTGTGTTTCAAACTTCCAGCAGGACATCCACATTTGGAGTTCCTATTTTCATTTCCAATTCAGCCTTCCCACACCCGCATCCATTATCCTCTCCTATTTTAGGGAGATGCCCATTATTTCCTCCCTGACCCTCATCTGCCTCTTTATAGCTCTGGAGAGTACATCCTATACACTTATTACTCTCATCCTCCTCCACAGCTGGTTGGATCAGGATCCACAAATACCTGACCCAGGAGCTCATCTGTTGGGTGGCCTACAGCCTCACTCTCAAGAATTCAAACTCAGTTGAGAAGCTACTGAGATCTCCAAGCTTAGCCTCTTTCTTGCCCTTCCTAAGGCTTGGGTTGTCAGCTTTCCCTTGCATTCTGTAGGATACACTGATTCTTCCAACAAATTACAATTTTAAGTGGGTTCTAACAATGTTTGGACAGCCATGAAATTTCTGACTGAATCACACTTGATTTGCTTGCCCTTCCCAACTTTCCATTCTATATCTTTGAAACCATTGTTTTCCCAGGCTTAAAAAGGATAAACTTTGGAGACATCTTTGAAGCCATCCTTTACTCCTTTATACCTGATCAGTCTTAATGACTTTCTACTCCTTCCTCTGAAATACCTTTGAGATTTTAGATCCTCCTTTGTCCAAGCTCTGATCACCTTCAAGCCGGGCTTCTCCACTCTAAGCTCTACCCTTCCAATCTCTCATTCATTTCTTCTTAAAACACTGCTCTCATCAAAGTATCCCTCTGCCAAAGAACCTCTGAGTTCTCCTCCATGTAGCCTCTCCAATAGGTTATTTCAGGCTCATTCACATGGTGGTCTAATGGTCCCAAGTGCAGCAAGAGGACAAACCCCAAGGTGTCAGTCCTGTTGAAACCTCTGCCTATGTCTCATTGGTTAATGTCCCATTGGCTAAAGCCAGTCATGTAGACAACCAAGATTCAAGGAGAAAGGAAACAGACCCCATCTTCTGATGGGAGGAGCTGCAGTGTCACATTGCAGGGAAATGAATGCAGAGAGGCGAATAATTTGTAAGCATTTTTCTAATCTACCACATTCAGCATGAACTGGGAGTGGGCCTCATTAGTATTCTCTTCTTGTCCATTCTGTCACGGGAATATCCTCCCCCTCTGCTCTTTTCCCTTAATTCAAATTCTTCTTCCCATAGGTTAGGGACAAATCTCTGAACTCTGCTCTAAGGATTCCCAAATAACCAGCTCTTCACCATTTCTGGTCTCTGGCCCCTCCCTTACTTTTTGGTCATTTTCTTGAACTCATGTCTTTCTTCTGGATTGGAATGAAAATTAACCAAGGATTGCTTTGCATATCTTTATTTATGAAATATATATTTATAGCTTTCATATATCTTGACTTTCATGTCTAGTACAGGGTACAGGATCTGGGAGGTGCCAAATAATACTTGTTTGTTATCTGCTATCAAGGAATAGCTCAGAATTCTCCTCAAAGCCATTTTGCTCTGAAATTCATTTTAGTTAAAAAAAATAAATAAACGTATGCCCTTAGCACTCTGAAGAAGGTGGCAGGGAAAGCTCAGATGATGTAAAGATTTCAGCTTTCTGACTAGGTGAGAATCACAGCTCCAGTTGGAATGCCTCTCCTAACCTTGGGCTCAGTGAAACTTGTGGGCCTCCTCAGCCAGTTTTCTTCAATGCCCTGGCCACGCGACCACTCTGAGCAGTCATTCTGTAAGCTCAGCGCCATACTCCATGGATGGCGATCAGCATCTTTCTTGCTCTTGATTTGCCTGTTGAGAGAATTCCATGACAAATACCAATCTTCCAGGCCTCAACAGGACAGTTTAGGGACCACAGTCTGAAAATACCCTCTGCCTACAGGCTCTAATTTTCCCTGGGTTCCTGCTCAGACAGTTAGGGCTTTATTGTTTGTGTTCCCAGGGACCCTCCATAGACAGGTTGGCATAGAACCTGCCTTATGAATGCCTCTGCTCCAGTCAGATCTTTCCTTGCTTAGACCCCCTCTGCCTCCCAGGCTTGCTGATCCAGGGCCCTATTTTCCTAATTTGTTTGATCCTAGAGTATGTTGCTTGTCCCTTGGGTTGCACGTCAGGCCAACTCTCAGAAATACCTTCTGAAATCTGATCGGTGTCCCTTCTCGCATTTCCCTTTCTGAGAATTTGGAAAGGAATCCAGGAAGCCCAGTCATATGTAGCCACTGATTTTATTTATACCGCTGTCAAAAATAAAAAGTCTCCAAACATCAAAACAAGGCTTAACTTCTAGACCTTTGGGGTGACGTGGAATGACGGATCAAGCTCAAGGATGCTGTGCTGTTTTTGATCCTGACACTGGGTTTTTACACTGAGGCCTCTTTCTGATGATATAAGAAAATACGTGCCTCTGGGAAGATGGGGAAGAGTGGATAAGGAAAGTGCACGCGCGCGAATGTGTTTCTGTGTGTGTATGTGTAGGTGTGTGTAGGGGTGTGTGTGTGTGTGTGTAAAGAAGAACAGCAGGTTTCCCAGTCTAAGAAATTTTTCGGCTGTGGGACGAGATTTGCATGCCCTTCTGTGTCGCAGAGACTCGGTATGTTTGCAGCACATCGTCGGGGCGCCTGCATCTCAAATCACTGGCTGTGTGCAGCCTTGATGAGGCACCCGATTTACATATTCTCAATTTAATCTAAAGTAGGTACTAATTGATTACTGCTGAATGTCTGCACGCTCTGATTATCTGTTCAGATCCTGAGGGGGGGTGGAGGAAAAGCAAGGGATCTTTCTTCTGTGAGTAAGATTTTGTTTTCTCTGATCCAAGGAGCACTTATTTGCGAGGCCCGGAGGTCTAGCAAACCCCCGTCTAGCCTCTCCCCACCTTCACCCCGAGTTGCTGAAAATACCACCGGCTCTAACACTGGGGTTTTTTTTATGTTGTAGAATAAACTATTCTCTATTCAGTTATTCAGCATTTATCAAACAAATATTTTGGAAATGTCTCCCAAGTATATGTTATTGTCATCTCCATAAGGACAGGATTCCATAGGGCTTGAGAGTACAGACTCTGGAGCCAGATTGCTGGCTTTAATCCAGGCTCTGTCACTTACGAGCTGTGTGACTTTGGGCAAGTTGCTTAACTTCTCTGTGCCTCGGTTTAGCTGCCTATAAATGGGATTAATAGCAGTCCCCACCTCACAGGGTTGTCATGAAGATGAAAAGAGTTCGTACATGTAAATCACCCAGCACAGCATCAATCCGCTATATAGCGCTGTTTCTTCACAGCTCTGTGGATGGGTTGCTGGGAGAAGAAGGCAAAGATCTTGATTAAAGTTCCCCTGGAGAATTTTAGGATCTTCAGTTGTTTTCGCCTTACCTGTCCTGCATCATCTCAGGTATCAACAGTGACAGGGAGCAGGTCTGAGAAAATATAGATCTTGCTATGGGGATGGGTATTATTAGCTAAGAGACCTTCTGGAAAGGCTTTTCCTGTCAGTCGAGGCAAGGAGTAGGAAGGAGGAAAGGGAGGCTAAGGGTTGGGGGTGGGGGCGGTCAGTGAACACTCCTTGGACGCCTTCTGTATGCCAGATTTCATGTTGGTACTGGTGACACACACATGAAAGCTATGGCCTGTTCTCTGAAGGACTTCACTGCTGAGGGGCACTGCTCCAACTGCTAGGCACGTTTCCTCTGTTATTGCTCCTCGAGCATTTATTTTCGGTTTCAACCCCGCAGCTGAATTGCTGGTCTGCTTTTTTTTTTCTCGTTACTGATATGTAACATACACGCAGAAGACACGCTCGAGGCATAAGTGCACAGCTCAGTGAGTCATCACAGAGTGAACACACTGTGCAAGCAGCACCCAGATCGAGAGAAAGGGAACATGACCGGCCCTCAGAAGCCCCCCTCCTGCCCATGCTCCCCTCCAGTCACTACCATCCACCAATAGGTAATCAGCTTCCTGACTCTGAGTCCCACCCTCAGGTTTCCCAGCTGGGCGCTAGTCCCCGGACAAGAGAAGCTCAGGGAGCAAGGTTGGGAGATGTGACAAGGTCAGGCATGATTGGGAAATGTCTGGATCATTACCACAGTGGTCTTGTCCCTGGTGTCTGTGTGGCTCCCCTTGAGACTCCTTTGACTTTCTCAAAAGGAAAGCATTCTTGGCCGCTTCACACCAGAGCCAGCATCAGGCAGAGCAGGGCAGCCTTTCTGTGGGTCTGAGCAAGCCCCCATCCAGAAACGTGTCCAGTGAAGGGCCAGGATTTCTCGTCCTTGGCCAGCCTGGCTCCTGAGATCTCTTACAAAGACAGGCATATTAGCAAAAGAAGGCCCTCTGATATCTTGTAAGGCTGACGATTAGCCAGGAAATAGCTTAGCAGGGATGAGTGTAGTTAACCCTCTCAGAATTTCCCTCTCTCATCCAGAGAGTTCAGGGTCTTAAGAGAACGGGAAACAGAAGAGGTCGATTTTGCCAGGACCATCCAGGACATCACAGTGGGGAGTTCTGACCAATCGAGGAGGCAGGCGGGCGTTGCCCGGAAAGAACTCACAGAGAATAAATAGCAGAGTAGCTGTTCCAGTTATCTATCGCTGCATCACAAACCTCTCCAAACTTAGTGAAGTGAAACGACAACCATTTTATATGTTTAGGGAGGCTGTGGGTCAGAAATTCAGACAGGGCACAGCAGGGGCGCTTGTCTCTGCCTCAGCTGGGAAGACTTGCTGGCGGAAGGCTTGATTGTCTGGAAGCTTCTTCACTACATGCCTGGCACCTGGGCGAGGATGCTGTGTAGCCTGGGACTGTAGACAGGGGGTCTACACGCAGCTTTTCCATGTGGTCTGGGCTTTTCATAGCACAGAGGCTGAATTTCGAAAAGGAACATCCCCAAAGAGAGTATCTAGAGAACAAGAGCCCCAAGAGCCCCAGGCGGAAGCTGCAGGCACAGAGGCTGAATTTTGAAAAAGAACATCCCCAATGAGAGTATCTAGAGAGCAGGCTCTTTCTCTCTTTCTGACCTAGCTCAGAAGTCACATGGCATCATTTCCAATGCATTCTGCTGGTTACCTGTGAATCACTAAGGTTGGCCCACATTCAAGGGGAGGGGAATTCGATTCCACCTCGATGGGTCCTAGTGTAGAACTATTTGTGGGGATGGGAGCTTTTGTTGCAGCCTGCTTTGGAAAATACCATCTTCCACTATAGATAGCAGCTAGGACTCTGGAGTAAGACCCACCTGGTTTCATTTCCTGGCTCTGACACATATTAGCTATGTGACTTCAGGCAAGTGTCTTAACCACTCTGTGCCTCAGCTTCCACATGAGTGAAACTGGAATAATGATCCTGTCGTCATAGGGTTGTTATAAGAATTTAACAAAGTGAGCCGTGCATGGTGTTAGCAGAATGCCTGATACACTCTAAGTGCACAATGTCACCTTTAACTGAGACCCAAGGAGGCGATTGCTCAGGACAAGCTTCACCTATGACGCCTTTTTTAGGCTCATCTTAGTGAGGAGGTTAATCACGCAATTCCCATACCAGGCTGTATAACAGCCCAGAAGTCACTAGCAGTAACAAGAACTATAGACGCTGTGCATTAGGTGATAGCACTTTACAGTTTACAAAGCCCTTCCATATTCATCCTTCATTTAATCCTCCAGACAGGTCTGTGGGGCACCCAGGACTCCCATTTTACAGATGAGGCTTATCAAGATGTGACTCACTCAGGGTCACATAGCTAGTAAATTACAGAGCAAGGCCACCATCCCAGAGTTCCTGTCTAAAGCCCTTGCTCTTATCTTCTATGATAATCTCAAGGGCACGGCTAAGTTATCAAAGGAAAAATACAATTTAATTAGAATTTAATTAATTTGAAGAGTGCCCTAGAAATGAGGAGAAAGGAAGGAGGTCAGATTTCCAATAGCCAAGGAATGTCAGAGCCAGGGCGGGAAGGTGACTGCCATGTGCGAGAGGAGACCTGAAGTTATGACTCTCCTCCAAAGAGCTCAAAGGCATTCCTGGAAAATGTCCCATAATGCTTTTCAAAGTTGAGAGTTAATCACTCAGCCAAATAGCACCTTTTGCTCTGCAACCTCAGAGTCCCCTAATCACCCCTCACTCCCCTAAAACTGAGAAGCCAGTGGTGCCCTCTTCTTTCTGTGTTTCCCTTCAGATTTCAGTCCACTCACATCAACATCAAAATGCACAAATGCTGGGAAAGCATTGTAAATCCTGCCTTTCTGGAGTTTTCCATCTGCTTTTGGAAACAAACCAAAATACCCATAAATATTCAAGCTTATAATATTGACTTAAAGCTCAGTTAGAGCCCCGGCTGCAGTCAGCTCTTGATTATCCATGTGTGACTTATCCACAGCTAATTTGAAAACTCAAACTTACTTCCTTCGAACTTGCAGCACACCCTTGGCCCCCTCTGCGGGTGCTGGCTCGGGGGTGCGGGGAGATGAGGTGGAAACGTGCCCAGCCGAGGGCCTGACGACCCTGCTTTTGCTCTTGACACAGTTCCTGATTAGCTGCGTGACCTTGAGTACACGTCTTTACCTCCTGGGACCTCCTAGGTTTTTCAACTGTAAAATGAGGTAGCAAAGTCATCAAAACAAATGGGAAGATAAGTTTGCTGCAAAGATACAATATTGAAATCGATAGTCCAAAAGACCCATTTCCTGGACAGGATGGTGTGTGGCCTCAGAACTGATGAATGGCAGACCCAAGCCTAGCACCCGAGACTCCAATGGTTATTTCATGAATTTCATGGCCAAACACGCGAGATTTTTCTATTTCCCGAATTAAGATTCTCCCCAGTGAGCACAGATAGTTCAAAGATTCGGAGATTCTGCTCTGCCTGAACATAGAAAAGGCTATTCTTTTTTTTTTTTTCAGAATATTGGCCTTCCCTTCCAATGGAGCCAAGGTGGGGACCCAGAATTGTACGTCTGTGGGAGTCAAGACCCCACCCCCAGTAAGACCGAATGGGGGGATCAGCAGGAAAGCTCCTGGGTCCTCTTCGCGTCCAGT
>NW_020174707.1:429283-442010 GCF_003031525.2 Neophocaena asiaeorientalis asiaeorientalis
TCTCCCTCCCACCCCCTGCCAGTCCTACGGACTAGAAAAGACCCTCCTGTTTTTTAAGGGAGAAATCTCTGGAGTCTTCTTACTCCCTGCCTTAAGCTCAACCTCCCAGACCCAGGCTCTCCTTATAGGAGGAAGGATGAGCAGTGGAGTGATGGTCGGAAGAGACCTGAAAGCAGGGATGAGAGAGGAGGTGGCGGGATCCCACCACTACACCCTTTGACCAAACACATCACAAGTGTGCGTTCTGTGCCCAGCACCCAGGTGATAAAGAACAGACGCCCATTCTCCTTGCGATGAGATCTTGGGTTCAGGGAAGAGTACGGTGAGACCTCTGTGAACCTGGTTTTCATGAAGTATTGTAGATGCTCTGAAGGAAAGATGTGTAAAACCAGGTGGTGGTGAGGATGTGAGAGGACACAGAGGGGGAAGCAGTTAACCTCACCCAGGGTGTGGGGTATCAAGAACCACTGCCTGGAAAAGGTGGTGCTTGGTCTTTGAGCTGAAAAGCATTATGTCAGCAACATTTTAAATGGTTGTTCAATCTTCCAGAAGCATAGTAGTGGCTCTGCGGTTCAGTCTGATCAAGAGGTCATTAACAATGGGGGGCCAGCCTGCAAACTCAAGGATTCCTTATGTCATTTCTGTGGGACAAGGTATTCTATGTTCTAAACAACTTGGAAACAATCTTTAGAACACAGAGTTCTTTGGATGCGTACTGCCTGTGTTGTGCAGAAAGAGACCATCGCCTACCTAAACAATACGTGGTGTGAAATTGCGAAACGACGGTACACTCGACATTGGATGCTTCACGGTCTGAACAAGTGCTTCCCTGTTTGGGACCCACGCTGGTCTCCAGCTAGCTGCAGTTTGAGATGAACAACAGATGAAAGGACATCCTTGGTGGAAATTCTAGCACCCAGGAGCAAGGTGAGAAGGGAGGCTCCCCCTCGCCTGTTTGCACATTTGTTTATACTCCCTCTGGTGGCTGATTCAGGTGTGCATGTTCTGTCCTGGTGTGTGAAGCAACCATGTCCTATCTGATTCGAGAGGCCTGGAGCGCTGGGATCTTGTCCACGTCCACAGGAGCAAACATCCGAACAGTCAGCATCTGTTTTGGTCTGGGTTTTAACTAGCTATTGGTGTTGGTGTTTGGAAACTCATGATTGAAATGAATATATCTTATTCTTTTTGTGCCTGTCACACTGCTTGTACCATACAGCTTTGTAAAACTTCATAGAATCATAGATTTCAAGCTCCTGTTCTAGTTAGGTTCTTTTGAGTTTCAAGAAGCAGCAATTGGATAAGTTTACTTCACGATTACCTCAATGGGATAAGGATACTTGTGACCAGGAAATGCTGTATGGCTAGGCCCTGAGAAGTACTGAGAGTTGACAGAAGGCTCCAAAGCCAGTGAGAATATAACCCCTAGGAACAGGGGTTTGTGGGCCCAACAAACTCCCATCTCAGTTCCATTTCCCTCTTTTTACGGACCCTCTTGTCGTCCACTAATCCTTACCTTACATCTTCCGCTTACTCACATTTCCTTCTCCTTCATAATGTTGACTTGCATGGGGCCCATCTTGTCCTCTGTGACTTCTCTCGGAATAATGATCATTCAGCTTTAGCTCCCTTTGCAGATGGATCCTTTCTCTCTTTGAATCAGCCAGAGGCACAGGCAACCACTGTAACTGGAATATATGGTACACACCTGAAAGGAAACTTTGGACTCTAGTTCATCATATGGGAAAATTGGTAACCCAAGAGCCGACGAGACTCACCTAAGATTACACACATAACTGAGAAGTGGTGATGGTAGGAGGAGACCCCAGTTCTCCTACAGTCTACAGAGGCCATTTTCACACTAAACTGTGTCATCTGCTACGGAAGTTTGTGTGGTAGGAGTGTTACCACGCATGGGTGTCTTCTTACTCACCTATTGTGCTTGCAGTTGAGAGACAGATGGTCTTCTCTTTTCTGCTTCCTTCCTTCTCCCCACCTCCTGCTTAGGCATCTGATATAGGACCCAGACGAGTGGCAGAATGGTGCTTAAGAGAAAGGTATTTAAAATGAGCTCCCTTTAATAGCGTTTGTTCTTATTAGAATCCACATCTGGTCTTCGTGCCAATGATTTCAACATCACTAAATTCAAACTAAGATTGACAGTGAAGTGTCTTGGTTGCCAAGTAAGATTCATTCAGAAAAGGGGAATTACACAGTAAATCTCAAATGAGAAAACTTGATAGATGAACTGAATTCTGAGCTGGTGAGGCCAGCTAGAATGTAGGTAAGTTGTCAATTGAAATATTTCACCCTTTATTTCTCTTTGGTTGAAGATATTAGAATATCACTTTGGGGTCATCCAGACTTAGAACTTCAGGTAATCGCTTTCAGTAGGCTGGGCTTGCATTTAGATTTAGAAGTCTACGTGACTTATGGTTTTTCCAAAACTTGCTCACTAGAAAAGAAACTCTAAGAAAATCCTGATATAGCAATCACATTGACAAATTCATTCATATAGCTGGAACGCTGCAGCCAATGCAATGGGATTTTTGAATAGGAGAATGAGGACACTATCGTATTCACTATTGGGTTCAACAGGTCAGCATGACTCAATGAACCATCCATATAGTCATTTGTTCTCATTCATTAGACATTTATTGAAAGGCTCCTATAATATAAGCATGATGCTGGGGATATGAGGGTGAATGAGACACTGTTGCCTACAAGAAACTTACTGTCTAGTGAGGAATACAGACAAGTAAAGGGAATTACGACACCAGATCTGAGGAGCTTGTACAGATCAATGACAAAGGAGGCCATGCTAAATTGTCTGGTCTTCCTGTGGTATGACTGACTTGGCTGTAATCCCATCAATCCTCCGATAACATTGTCCAGATGTCATGACCTCATAAGCAGATGACCCTCACGCCATATGTCAATTTCCCTTGCATGGACATTTCAGTAATTATGTTGTATTCTGTTAAGCCTCACCTCTTGAGTTCTGCAAAGTAAGGCATCCCCATGGGCAAGAGAAATATTCTCTTCTGAAACCTGAGGCCATTCCTAGAGCAGATACCCCGAGAAGGGTGAATCCTTGGACAGGGACCCAGAACTTCAGGAGGTGCCTCAGACATATGGGAAAAAGCTCAGCCTCTCCCTTGCCTTATGCTTGGAAGCATCTAGACATCTGAGGTATGATGCTAGGAAGAGGGATTTAGAAGTCACAGAAAAGCAAGAAACCCAAAAGAAGAGCGATCCAAGGAAGATTTCTTCTTCCTGGATCCCAGATGGATGGGAAAAGACAAGCAAGGTTTAGAAAGCAGCATGTGTTTTGCAGGCCAGATTTTGCAGCTTCATGGTATTAAAGCCCCTGGACCAGCCTCCAGCCCAGTGCCCATCCAAGGCTGGTCAGGAAGCACCTGCAGTAGGTTCCCCTGGGACAGTGGGTCAGCATGCAGATTCCTGGACTCCTTCTCAGATCCAGGCCTCTGAATCAGAATGGAAAGGGAGATAGAATTTGCATTAAAAAAATTTTTTTATTGAAGTATAGTCTTTTTCTTTTTTTATCTATTGAAGTATAGTTGATTTACAATGTTAGTTTCAGGTGTCCAGCAAAGTGATTCAGTTATACCGTACATATAATTTGCATTTTGGTAAGCCCCTTAAGTTTGAAATCTTGTGGTCAGTGGGGTCTTTTGTGACGACTTAAGCCTATAGATTTAATATGGTGCAACTACTCCTGCTCACCAAGAAATGGGTCTTCCAGTGTCATACTTGGAGTTGCTAGCTTTTACTATCACCTAGATTTGCGTTTTATTTTATCACCTGGACTCTGACATTTCCTTATGACGTCTCCTTCTTCAGCATGTCCCGTATCATGCAATTAGTCTAGATCAGGGATTGACAGCCTTCTTCTGTAAAGGGTCATATTGTAAATATTTTCCACATTGTGGGCTATATAGTCTCTGTCACAACTACTCAGCTCTGCTACCGCAGCGCCAAAGCAGCCATAGACAACACTTAAACAAATGGACATAGTTGTGTTCCAATAGAACTTCATTTACAAAAACAGGGGGCTGGTAGGATTTGGCCTGTGGGCCACACTTTGCTGACTCCTAGTCTAAGCCATTAGGCGATTAAACATATACCGCCTTGTAACAGCTCCTTATATTGAGATACTCTGCCTTCTGTTAGTGGATTAGTTGCAAGCAATGGAAACCCACTTGAGTTACCTCTGGTTCTCAGACTTGAATGTTTATCTGAATCCCTTGGAGGGTTTGGTGAAACACAGATTGCTGGGCCCACTCCCATAATTTCTGACTGAATAGATTTGGAGTAAGGCGCAAGAATTTGAATTTCTAACAAGTTCACAGGTCATTCGAGTCCAAAGACCATACTTGGAGAGCCACTGCTTTAAGTAAAGGGGAAGAGGTTATAGAAGGGATTTGTGTGGGAATTAGGAGTCTCAGCCATGAGGCCAAGAACACAGGGTGAGCTCCCCAGAGGTCCTCCCAGAGACGGGAAGGATCCCTACCACTCTAGGAATTGGGTTTTCATAGGGGCTAGTCACCCTTACCATCATGGGGTTCTCTCTCCTCTAGGTTTCTGCTTCGATTAGAGTGATAACCTAAAACTCAAATACGATCAAGCCACTCGCCTTTTTAGAAGAACCTGTATTTTTATACATGTTCTTAGATAAAGTCCAAACTTCTTAACCTGGCTCATGGGACCTTGTATGACCTTCCTACCCCCTCTGTTCCTCTATTCTCATTCCCACCATCCTCTATTGGTCCACAATAGGGACTCTGGATTTTTCCTCCACCATACTCTCCACACTACCATGTACCCCTTGTGCAGACAGCCATATGCCCTGCTGACTGTGAGCTTTATGAGGACTGGAACTGTGTTTTCCTCGTTTTGTCTCCAGTGTCTGGCACGGTTGATGTTCGGGAAACATTAGATGAATGAATAAATCAGTGGTTTCTTCCTCAGATTTGCTACCAGATACAAGAGAAGAGGTGAACTCAGGGGCACAGTTAAAATCCTTTAGGGGGCTGATGGCCCAGGAATCTTCATAGTAGAGGTTAAGTGTTGTTCTCTAACAACAACACTTAAAAGTGGAGGGAGACCACAATGAGATACCACGTCACATCCACTAGGATGGCTCTAATAAAAAACACAGATAATAGCAAAAGTTGTCAAGAGTGTGTAGAAATTGGAACCCTCATACATTGTTGGTATGTAGTCATTTTGGAGAGTAGTTTGAAAATTCCTCAAAAATTTAAACACAGAGTTACCATATGACCCAGTCATTCCGCTCCTAGGTATATACTCAAGAGACATAAAAACACATGTTCACACAAAAACCTGCACACAAACACTCATAGCACCATTATTCATAAGAGCCAAAAATAGAAACAACCCAAATATTCGTCAAATGCTGAATGGGCAAACAAAATGTGGTATATCCATACACTGGAGTATTATTCAGCAGCAAAAAGGAATGCTACAATGTGGATGAACTGCAAAAACGTTATGCTAAGTGATAGAAACCAGTCACAAGAGGCTACATATTGTATGATTGCATTTATATGAAATGTCCAAAATAGTCAAGTGTAGAGAGACGGAAAGAATAGTGATTGCCAGATGCTGAAGAGAGGGGGTCATGGGCAGTGACTGCTAGTGGGTATGGGGCTTCTTCTTGAGTGATAAAAACATTCTAAAATTAGATAGTGGTGGTAGTTACACAAATGTAAATATATGATGATATATGTAAAGATATGTAAATTATATCTCAATGAATCTGTTAAAAAAGTTGGGGCGGGGAGTGCTCAGATTGGTCCCAGAAAAAAGAGTTGGCTCCACATTCAGAACATGCTACCATACCTACAGTGTTATCCTTTGACAGCAGTGTGCAGCACTGGAACGACTTGTCTAACAATAAAAGTCACACTGTATTTATTTATATCCCCACACAGCTTGGAACACAGTGAATTATACTGAAAAGGTTTTGATTTATTGATCTGATAAGAGAAATTCCTAATTTTCTTTTTTTTTTTTTTTAGGGGTTTCTCTAACAACTCATTCTTTTTTTTTTTTTTAACATAGTTACTGGAGTATAATTGCTTTACAATGTTGTGTTAGTTTCTGCTGTACAACAAAGTGAATCAGCTATATGTATACATATCTACTTTTCTTTATTTTCCATCAAAAATATTCAATACTTTGAGTATCCAGCACAATTTCATGTACCCCATAACTCAGTCTACTCTTATTGATGAAAATGATGAATTCCCTCAAAATGCTAAAATTGTTTTGTTGAAAAACAAAGCAAAGCATGGTCTAAATTTATTTAGGACATCCATTGAAAGAGGCTTGCATTGTTTACCGATCTGTATCTGCTTCATACACAAAGAGCTTTTATACCAAGGCCAACTATTATTGTTTTCTTTCTTTATCATGGAACCTTTCCTGAATTCATGGCTCTGAGCAAACACAGTTTAGTGCATAAATGTAGATCAGCAACTCCCTTTATTTTTGTTGATCTTGTATGATACTGAAATTCCCATTAACTCTTTCTCCCATCCGTGATATTACAGACTAATTCCTGTCACTTCTCGAAAGCAAATAAGAAATGGCTTGTGATCAAAAACATTTTATAGAAATTACACAACCAATTCAGAAAAAAGAACAATATTGCCATATATGGATGGAAGCATGAAAACATTCATATTTGGCGGGGGGAGGTTAAAGGCTTAATATACAATAGAAAAGAAAAGATATAGCAATGTCAGTTTAATGTCTGCTTCTGAATCTGAAAAATGATACTAGGATAGAAGAGTTAGAAATTGTTCGGTTGGTTTTCATTACACGTGGCCTTAGTGGACTTATAAAACCAAAGTACAGCCCACAGCCAGACAGTGGTTTATCAATAGCTTTGGATCACTTGGTCATTTTCCAACTTGATCTCCAGCCCCAGGAGACAGGGGCTGTCTTCTCAAGAAGTCTTTCCTCTCTCAATCAAAATTATCTTTTCTGGAATTCTACCATTAAAAATTAGTATCTTTAAGTCTTTAAGGGTTCTTCTACTTAGTAGAGCCCCCTATTAAACTAAAAATTGCCCTATCGTGGCCTCAGTTGGCAGTCTGTGCCAAGAGAATTGGAGCTCAGAAAATATACAAGACCCAGTTGATTTTGCATTAGACAGGACTTCTTCTCAGACTCCCAAGCTACCCTGACAGCCCTTAGATATGCAGCCCTTTTCCAGTCCCACCCACAATAGTGAGAGGGAGTTATTTCTGAGGACCCATTTTGCTGGAATTTCCTCAGTTAGACGGGTGATAGATGTGACCTGAGTGCTCTGTGGTTTGTATAAAGTGAAGATAAAGGATCTAACCTCCACTTGGGTGACTGTGTCTTAAGGGTCCACCACTGAAGCCAAGGAAATGATTAAGAGTGGCATATCTGTAAGTTTGAGTAGCAATTTATTAAACAATAATTGGTATTTTAAAGATCATTTTAAAGGTAATTAAAAGCCATATATTCAGGCCTTTCATAAACTTCTTCATCTCATGCCAAATGAAGAGAACTTAAACAAAAACAGTTTATAAGCCTTAGGATTTTATGATTCTTCTCTAGTCTCTCTTCCTATAGTTCCCTCACTCAGCTTCAATCTATCCCCTCTCTCCATGCTTTATGCATATTTTCTTTCTTCTGGAGGCTGCCCTGGTTATAACTCTTTTATTACTTTCTTCTCCAACTATCCTCCTAGCTTTTCCTCCCTCTTCCTCTTTTTTCTTTCTTCTGCTCATTCTACCTTTGCCTTAAATAACATAGTATGAAGCATATGTGTTTAGAAATAGTTGTTTTTTATTAACTTTTGTTAACTTCTTTTTATTAACTTTTAAATTTTTTTCTTAACTTTTGTTTTAGATATTGTATCTTTTAGTTCTAGAATTTTTATTTGCTTTTTCCCCATAGATTCTATGCTAAGATTTTCTATTTGTTTATTGCAAGTATATTTTCCTTTAAGTCATTGAGCATAGTTATAATGGAGAGTTTAAACTTCCTGTTTGCTAGTTCTAATATCTGGGTTGCCTTGAGGTTAGTCTTCTTTGATTGTCTTTCCTCTTGAAAATGGGTGACGTGGTTTTCTTTTTGTTTGTTTGGTTTGGTTTTTGTTTTTGCGGTACACGGGCCTCTCACCGTTGTGGCCTCTCCCGTCGCGGAGCACAGGCTCCGGACGCGCAGGCTCAGTGGCCATGGCTCACGAGCCCAGCCGCTCCGCGGCATGTGGGATATTCCCGGACCGGGGCACGAACCCGTGTCCCCTGCATCGGCAGGCGGACTCTCAACCACTGCGCCACCAGGGAAGTCCTGGGTGATGTTTTTAATTCTTCACAACTCAAGTAATTTTGTATTATATCTTGGACATTCTGAATGTTATGGGGACTCTGAATTCTGTTATATTCCTCCAAAGATTGTTTCTCTTTTTAAGCAGGCAATTAAATTGGTTGGACTTAAACTGCAAACTCTATCTCTTAGGTAGTATCTCAGATCTCAATATAATTATTTTGTCCTTAGCTGGGATACTTTGTGTCTTCCCTGTGTCCGTGGCTCAGGGGTCAGCTGGAGGTTTGGGCAAAGGATACACATAGAATTTAGACTTTCTATTCTCTGGATAACTTCATTCTAGGATTTTTCTCTCACACTCTAGTGACTGTGGGCATGAGTTGCCCTGAACATTTCAGGCTAGAAACACTGGATTTTCTTTCTTTCTTTCTTTCTTTTTTTTCTTTTTTTGGCTGTGCTGCAACACACAGCTTGCAGGATTTTAGTTCCCTGACCAGGGATCGAACTTGGGTCATGGCAGTGAAAGCGCCAAGTCCTAACCACTGGACTACCAGGGAATTCCCAAAGTGGATTTTCTATGGGAGTTTTAACAGCCCTCTGCAGTGTTGACTACAGCCTAATCTCAGGCTAAGAGCTATAAACAGCAGAAGCTCATTCCATGTTTTCCCTGCTTCCCAAGGTTGATTTCCCCAGTGGAATTTTCTTATTTTTGCTCACTCTCCAGAGCCTTCAGGTAGCTGGGGTTTCTTTGTGTGTGTGTTTTTTTCCCCCAGAGTTTATAGCTGTTATCTATGGGAAAGTTAGTCCAGTAGGAGCTTACTCAACCATACTGGGAGCAGAGACACCTTTTCTTGATTTTTGAAATGATATGAGTTCAGCCTTTCCTGTGTCTTTCTTTAAAAGAATGCTAATTTACATTGTAGTTCAGAGCCCTTGATTGATTTTTGGGGGTCAGTGACCTTCAATAATGAGACAGTTCTATAGCCCAATCTAGGGAAAGGTGTTACATCAAGCTTCATTTTAATTTATTCAACAAAATTTATCGTCCTCCTGTTATGAGGAAAACCTTGGGTTGCTTGCTGTGGTTGTCTAGGGACCATCCTTGAATTTTTGTGGGAGGAAGGAAAACCTGACTACCAGAATGATTACATGCTTAGGAGGAAAGAAAGATCTCCTTATCTTTGAGAAACACTGATTCTGTATCAGGTAATCATTTTACAAATGCTCTCTTGTTTAACCCTCATAACTCTGCCAGGTGGATATTATTGTCCACTTTTTATAGATGAGAGAAGTGAGGCTCAAAGCCTGCACAGCTGGTAATTTTCATAGGCTTTTGATTAAAAAAAATGAGTCAATGCTAAAAAAAATTAGGTTGCTCATCATACTGTGTTCTCAAAAATAATATTAATAATGATAGTAAAAGTAACAGCATCCAAGTGCTACTTTTGCTCTTAGCAAAAAGGGATTATGACTCAGTACGACCCCTGATTTTTGACTGACAAGGTTCCATAAATGCTAAGTATAGTTTTCTATTAAGATTGAAACCTATGAGAAAAAAGCCATGGGCTGACCCATCTTCAAAGTGTCCATTTAAGATTATTTTTTGTCAGCCAGTTGGCTGACGGGCTGTGTTAGACAATGGATAGATATTGTATTCTGTCTGAAACCATAGACTTGGAGTAAAAAAAGAGCGATTCTGCATTTATTTGGCTTGTCTACTGCCCGGGAGCCCAAGCTGCAGAGAACATGTATTTCATTTTAACAAATGGATGGCACCTCCCTGTTTTAGGCTGGAAGAAAACCTCTGTTCTGGCCTCAGTGTGATGAGGAACATTGGTGATGGAATATCCAGCGTGAGCCATTGTCCCCACGCTGGGCAAAAATAAACATTCTGGGGAAATTCTAAGGGAATATGTTCAGTTAATGGTAGGTTTATCTAATACGGGATTTTTAGAAAATATTGACTGCTTCATGTTTTACAAAGGGAACTTGCAGACAACAGAAAGTGAGCTCCCTATTGAATTGAATAATGTCTCCATTAAGAGATGAGAATACAAGAAGAGATGTGTAAAGCACAGTTGAAAGAAGGAAGTAATAAACCTGACTTAGACAACAGACAGCAGCCTCAGCCTGGGCAGTTGGAGATACTGGGAAAGCATTGGTTTTCAATTTCCAACCCACTTAGTCATGGAAGCACTGTGGCCTGTAGGGTCGCATTTCTCTGCCAAGTTCTGCAGCTCACTTTGCGGTTAGTCATTTGAGCTTGGGGAAGTCATTTCACCTCTCTGAGTGTCAGTTTCCCCACCTATAAAGCAAAGCAGCTGGATTATGTTATCTTTTAGATCCCTTCCAGTTTTAACTTTTAAGTAACCAACAATCTTTCTCTACTTTCATACCCAGGTTTTTTGTTTTGTTTTGTTTTTGTTTTTTGTTTTGCGGTACGCGGGCCTCTCACTGCTGTGGCCTCTCCCGTTGCGGAGCACAGGCTCCAGACGCGCAGGCTCAGTGGCCATGGCTCACGGGCCCAGCCGCTCCGTGGCATGTGGGATCTTCCCGGACCGGGGCACGAACCCGTGTCCCCTGCATCGGCAGGCGGACTCTCAACCACTGCACCACCAGGGAAGCCCTTATACCCAGGTTTTTTTCTCACTCTATCCAAGAGTCAAGAATTCTACATGTGGGAAAGCAAAATGGCATCAGAGTAGATGAATGAGTCAAAACTTTTGAATTAGAATGGAAGCAAAATAAAAGCAGGAAAAATACATCTTTCTCACCTGAACTAGAAAATAGATGGCAGGTGATAAATGAATAGACTTTGGACTACTCTCTGACTGTAAACTTTCCTAAACTTTTATGTGAAACTAACAGTTCACTTTAAATATCTGTGAGTTCTAACAGAGAAGAGCAGGCAGCTCAGATAATGAAGGTCAGTAACTAATGCCCAAATCCCACTGCTTTAGAATGTGCTCAAAGACAGCATCAAATACATGAAGAGGAACAAACACATTTGTCCCACCCATGACCCTGTCAGTAGCAGGCTTGTCCAGTGGTGGACATGGCTGGAATCCAAAGGTCATATAGACCCAGAGGGAAGGACACACAATTTGGGGAGGTCCCAGTGTGACCTTGATGGAATAGATAGAATAAGCAGTTCAGGCTTAAAAGCCTGAGATCATGGATTGCTTTTGAACCATTATAGCTTTGAGATGCTTTGGTGGTAAAGGCACTGGTGGTACCATGGCAAAGAGGCAAGGTTGTTTGCTTCCTGAGGAAATGGTATTTCTCAGAGCATTCCTAGAAGCCAAACCTATCCTGTCTCAGTTTTTTGGTTTTCTAAGGGACAGACAAATCCTCCTTCCAGCTGTATAGAGAGAGTGAATGAATCAAACACCACTGACTGAAAGAAACCAAACAGACATGAAAGAAGAAGGAAAAAGAGAGGGCAGCAAACCCTGGTAATAATATCACTGGTCAGATCTGGAGTTATTGGCAGAAGCATTCTCTTCAATATGCATGTCTTATTTTTGCTTGTCCCAAAAGCAGACCTTGAGATGAAGACTTGGATGCAGATCCCACGAAGCTCAAATGAGGGAGTGGGAAAAGTGAGACAGGAAAAAGAGCCCAATGAAAGATACATTAAGGTGTGGGTTATCCTTGTGGGCAACTGGAGCTCAAATCCCTAGGAACTCTCTGAGAAACTGTGTAGAAACCTATGTCAGTTTCCTAAGGCTGCTGTAATAAATAATCGCAAACTTTGTGGGTTAAAACAATGAGACTTATTCTCTCATAGTTCTGGAGACCACAAGTCTGAAATCAAGGTATCAGCAGGATCGGTTCCTTCTTGAGTCTCTGAGGAAGAATCTGTTCCCTGAGTCCCTCCTAGCTCCTGGTGGTTTGCCAGCACTCCTTGGCTTGTAGATGCATCACTCCAATTTCTGCCTCTGTCTTCATGTCACCTTCTCTGTCTTCTCATTTCTTCCTTTGTAAGGTACTTGTCATTAGATTTAAGACCCACACTAATCCAGGATGATTTCATCTCAAAATCCTTAACCATGTCTGCAAAGACCCTTTTTCCACCTAAGGACACACTCACAGGTTCCACTTGGACATCTCTTTTGGGGGGTGGCCACCATTCACCTTATTACAGGGTACCTTAGAATTATCCCACTGAGGAAGCTGGAATATGTAGTCCACTGACTCTGATCTCCTATTGGTTAGATATTGCCCCTATGGAAAAAAAAAAAAGAAAGAAACCAAAAAACGTTTAAGACTCTGTGCTTCCAATGCAGGGGCTGTGGGTTCAGTTCCTGGTCAGGGAATGAAGGTCCCACATGCCGTGTGGTGTGGCAAAAAAAAAAAAAAAAAAAAAAAGCCT
>NW_020174707.1:442087-457856 GCF_003031525.2 Neophocaena asiaeorientalis asiaeorientalis
CGCCTATGAGGGCGTCAAATCTCCTGCCCTTCTGGGCTGTCTTTGCTTAGGGCTGAGAAGTCTCCTTTGATGCTACTGAAATTCCCAAGACAGAGAAGCAGAGAGAGGCAGGTGCTTGAGGTGGGAAGCAACAAGAACACATGGGAACTGACAAGCCCAGTTGCAGGGGACCTAAGAAGTGAACCAGGGGGATGTGAGGCATCAGTAGTGACCGCTACAAGGCCAAACAAAACAAATACCCTGGATGAGGTGACTGCCAGGTCAGTTGGTGTGAATGGATGCAGACGATGTGGGAAGGCTGGGCAGGGCTGGAGAGAGCAGCACGAGACTAAGATCCCAGCACAGCAGCAGGACTTGTGCAGACTCAAGCATGCCATCCCTATGAGTCCCTGAGCAGTACTAGGCCCCCAGGAAGTGCTGGAATGTTTACTTGAGGAACTGCCCAGCTTCCCTGGAAAAGCCATCCAAAGGCTCAGGTGGTGTCCATTAGGTCCTGCAGCCTTGCCTTACTTCAAGAACTTTTTAGGTGGGTCTCAGCAAGGACTTCAGAAGTTGGCCAAATCCTTAGGGTTTGGGAAGGTGTTTCCTGAACATCTGTCACTGGTGAAAACCCCAGCCATTTGAAGGCACAGAGACAGACTCCATCCCTGGAGAGAACAGGGAATAGCAAAAGGCAGACAGGATGCTCAGGTCCCAAACTGATAACTCTGGCTTTAGGATAGGGCTTTGTTCTGGGTGAAGGGAGAAGAAACAGGAAAATAACTAACCAAAAATAAGAGTGGGGCCCTGGGTAGGATTTGAATCCTGCTGGCTAATTCAAGTGCCTGGAAGAGGAAGGAAGAGTCAGCACGATGACCCAGAGGTTTCACAAGGTCTGGGGCTAATCTGGGCCCCAGGTCTGCCCTCCACCATGTAGGCCACAGGCCTGAGTTAGGATCCTGGCACCTAGACAGGACAGCATTGGTGTCATCAGGCTAGGTGGCCAGGTCAGGGATTATTAGAAGTTTCCCCTCATTTTTTGCCTACCTGAATTCTGTCTGAATCCCGAGCCCTTAAAGCGGGTGGCATTTTCTCACCATCCTGCCGCACCGAACCTTCATGAATCCTTGGGGCTGGGGAAGGGATAAATATTTTCCTACTCCTTACTGCTACTTCTAGGTTATTTTGTCCCTCCCTCTTCCCTTAACCACCCCGACTCTTGGAAGCAATCGTAGACCACATTCCCCATTGCTTCTCTGTGCTAGTTCAGGTCCTCTGAGAAGCTAACACCAAGACAAGATTAGATGTATGAGAGATTTATTGGAGGAACCAACTTGGAGGGAAAAAATGGAGAGAGGGCTGGAGGAGCCAGAGCATGCGGGTCTAACCCTGCAAAAAAAAGGAAGGTTGGGTAGGAAAAGCCTTCGATTTTATTGCATGCCTGAAAACGTTTTGGTGAAGCTGATGGGGAACTCTGGAGCCAAAGCTGCATCTCCCAGGAGTGTTTCTGCTTTCATACCCCTGCAGTGCTCACTTTCTGGCTGGGAGCAGCCAGTGAGAGGCGGAGCTTCAGCAGGGTGATGGATTTCAGAGCACAGCAGCTGGGGCCATAGGTCAGTGGCACTGGCCACAGTCAGAGGTCTGAGAGGGGCATTCTCATGGCCGCTGCAGTCTCCTCGTTGTAGTCACCTTCTGTCCTCTGACCAGACACACCCCACCTTCACCCCACACTTTCACTGAAGACTTTACCACCAAGGTCAGTGTCTTACTTTCCACCGCTACGACTTTAATTCTTGGTCATTTCAACATACACATGGGGAGTCCTTCCAACATTCTGGCCTCTCATTTCCTTGACACCCTCACTTCCTGTGGTCTTCACCACCTTCATCAATGAGCCATTGCCAAGGTCTCATTACCAAGGATTGCTCCGTTCCCTAACGTTCGTTTCAAGCCTGCCACGTTCCTACCTCATATCATCCCCTCTCACTCTCTCTAGCGTTGTGACTTCAACCAACCTTGGGCCCCCTTAGGTCCCCCGGTCCTGTTACTGTGCCAACTTTTCACCACCCATTGCCCCCTTCATTTCCTCCATCTCCACCTTTTTTGTTAGAGTCCACAGTCTTCACCTGAAGTACGTACCACTCCTTGTACACAGTGTCAACTCCTTGTACATTCTCTCAACTCCATCATTTTGCTTGCCTTTGCTAAGCCAGCTCAGCCTTGTTTAATTCCAGCTGCCATCTTCCAGCCCAGCTCCTAAAGAGCTGAAGGTGGCTGGCGAAAAACACTCAACCATTGCTGACTGGTCTGACTTGAAGTTTACCACGGCAGACCTCAAGTGCGGCTTCAGTGCAGGGCAATCGTACCCCATTTCCCCAATCAATTTGCTCTCCCCTCGCCCTGAGATGACTATTTCATGCTTTCTCATCTTTCCTCAAAACCCCAGAAATTCCACCCCCCATCCTCCTTCTCAGCTGGTGACCTTGTTTCTTAGTACCCCGAGAGAGAAGCAATCAGGAGAGAACTTTCCTACTGCCCGCCACCATATCTGTCTGCCTTCCTGCATTTGTACTCACGATTCTGACTTTTTCCCCTGATACACGGACAAACTGTGTTCTTCTACCCAAGGCCAACACCTCCACGTGTGAACTGGATCCCATCCCCTGTTGCTCAGTCAAGGTTTTGCTCCTGCAATTATGTCATCTCTCTCTCTTCCATATTTCTCTCCCTCCTGAATCATTTCCATCAGCGTAAAAACACCCGCTATCAAAAATAAATAAATAAATAAATAAATAAGACCTCCCTGATGCACACACCTTTCCAACTACCACTCGTTTCCCCCCTCCCCTTTATAGTACAACTCCTTTACAAAGTTGTCTATACTTGCCATCTTCGCTTCCTCTCCTCACATGACTCTTTTTTTTTTTTCTTCCGGTACGCGGGCCTCCCACCGCTGCGGCCTCTCCCATTGCGGAGCACAGGCTCCGGACGCGCAGGCTCAGCGGCCATGGCTCACGGGCCCAGCCGGTCCGCGGCATGTGGGATCTTCCCGGACCGGGGCACGAACGCATGTCCCCTGCATCGGCAGGTGGACTCTCAACCACTGCGCCACCAGGGAAGCCCCTCCCATGACTCTTGAACCCCCTCTAGTCTGGTGTCAAGGAAATGAGAACCATTTTTCCAGCCCCACTGTTTGATCTGCAGCAAACATTTCACAGTGTCAGCCTACTTTCCTGCCTCTGATACTCTTCTCGCAGTAGGTCATCCTGTCCTCAGGAGGCTCCTCCTGGGTAGGGAACCCCCAGATTCTAGCACCTGCTTGGTCTGGGGCTGGGTTGACTCAGGCTCGTCTCCTCCCAGGACCCTTTGGTAGGGCACCCAGGGTGTGTATAGATGTATGGACTTGATGGAACAGCACTTAGACTCACGTGGAGAAGCCATTCTGAGTCCCCATCTTACCCTGGACATTCCTGTGCTCACAGTTTTCACACTCCGCCCTTCACTCCAGCAGTAAAGAAAAATGGGTCCCTCCGAGGGCCCCTCTGTGTTCACAGTTCCAGGACCTACCCACCACCCCATGGCCAAAGATGAACATCTGTTCTGCCTGGACCTGGGTGTGGTACACGCTTTTACACTCCCCAACTTCACTTCTCTTTTAGAAAACATGCGAGCTCTCCTTTGCGGGTCTTCCCAGGCATGGGAAGTGGAGAGACAAGTACATAAGAAATAGCAAAGCAACAGATTTAATAAATGTTTGTTAATCAACTCCTCCATGTTAGGCGCATGTTCACAGCAGTGAGTGAAACAAGCGAATTCCCATCCATATGGATATTGCATCAAATGTTTATCTATCTACCTATCATCTGTCTCTCTAGCAATCATATATCTTATCTATCTGTCTGTCGAAGCCAATAATATAATTTTCTCACAAAGAGCAGTACAAGCTAAGTGAAGGAAAACATGTTCTATGATCGGGTGCCCTCCCTTCAGACCCCAAACCAGCTTTCACACTTGCTTGTCTATTGTACTCCCTCAGTAGAAACAGCCCGTTTGTCCATGAGCTCAAGTGGGTCATGATTTCCAGTTCTATGCATTCTTGCATCTACAACAATAGCCACCTTGTGAGCTATAGGGCCATTACAATTAGCTCCACATCATCATTAAAGAATTTCTGGCTCAGAGACGTTAAGCAAGTTTCCTGAGGTCAGTCAGGACCTCAGTCGTTGAGCTGATAGTTGAAGACCAGGATTCTAAATTCACATTGGATGGTTTTACAGGTCTTATAGGCCATAAAGATTCTTACTTTCCCAGTACCTCGTAAAACGTAATAGGCGTATCTAAGGTTTGTTTCTGTAGCTGTATTACCTGCACAGAAGTACTTGTTGGCCTTGTGCTGACCACAGGGAGTAGTAAAGTCCACACTTGCCTGTTTTCCTTCTTCTTGAACTCAAAATAGTGCCTGAGTAAAGATGGCCACACCGCATTTACACGTATCCCAAGCAGTAGGAGATAAGGTATGCAGTGTTGTTCTTTAGTTCTTTACTAAGTAGTCATCCAGATTATTTTATTTCCAATTTATGATCATGCTTGTTTTTGCTATTCAAGAATGAAACTATGGTAGTATTTACTGAGAAACTCTTGATAAGTGTTATTCTAAGCATCACACAGATACTACAGTTCATACTTTGTTTTTAATCATGTTAGTTTCAGGTATGTAATTCTGAGGTGTATATTATATTGTATTACCAATCTGTAGCCCCTACATAATTCTGTTCTCCGATAGATAAATATCTTTATTCTTCAGGATCCCCCAACACTTGATGAAGAAACATTAAGTCAACGCATGTAGCCTCTAGGGGGAGCTCAAGACTTCTCTCTCTCTTCCGTCTATCTTCTGGGAAGGGTGAGGACTGAAGAGATGCGTGAGTGGGTGAGATGGGTGAAGGCAAGGACATTACTGGGCCCAAGTGTGGGCAGGTAGCCTTTGACTGTGCCTTGCCTGGAGGTTAGGGGGCATTGTATGTGCATAATGAGGGTCTTTTGACCTTCCCTCGGGATGCAACCTTTTGAAAATTCTCGCATATGGCTGACATCATAAAAGGGGCCCTTTCCACACCCAAGGAACCACGGCAGGAAGTGGACGGGGCAGAGGAAAGGATGACACATGGACATGTGTTAGTCTGGGCTGTAATCTAGGGAAGCAATGGAGTCCTATGAGTTACCACGACCCAGCCCCGCTCTCTACATCCAGGGGTTCAACACAGGGCTGAATGGGGGTTGAGGGTCAAAGCCATATGGCATCAAGCAGAGAGACTTTGCCTGGAAGTCTCTCCACTGAGCTCTTAGGGGAGCCTAGTAGGGCCGTCCGTGGCCACAGTGGGCTAATGTTTGTGGACTTGACAACCAGGAGACCTGACTCACCCCTTCATTAGTAACACAAGTAACCCGAACCAACACAGCAATTCAACTCACAGTGTAGAAAATGTGCCCGGAGGGAAAAAAAATGACATAAACATAAATACAATACTGTGTATTTACGCAAATGAGTTATAAAAAGTATATATTGAGTAAGGTTGCAAGTAATGTATTACCTAGCAAAATAGAACGCTTATATGTGTGTGTGTGTGTGTATATATATACTTTAACCAGAATGAATGCACGTGTCATGGAATCCAGTCCATGGCCTGGAGCTCAAAGGGCTGGGACTCATGATCATTTACTGAATCGGATCTGCCAATTCAGTGGATCTTCAGGGATGGGAAGTTCACTTAGTGGGAAGAAGGACGTTCCAGGGGAAAGAAGCAGAAATCCTTTAGCTTCTCTGGGCCCCTGTCTCAGTCTGAATTCCCTCCAAACAGATGCTGAGTGGAGGACTTGGGTGTAGGTCATTTATTTGTGAGGTGGTGTCAAGAAGCACAAGTGAGGGGATGCGGAGAGTGGTAAAGGCGAGGGTGGGAAGTTAATAGATGTGAGTTCGTGAGCAGATTACCACTCAGGGCAACTAGGGTTCGATCCTGTGGTGGGCCACGCGAGATGACACGTGGTTCACATCTCGGAATCTCCTCCCTGGAGGACGGGAAGGCTGGGGCACTGATGCACCAACTCCCACCTCCCACTATCGAGGGTTCTCCCCTTGGGCATCAACTTACCTGCCCTTCTGGGTTGGTTGTGCCCATGATGTGAGTTTGCTCAGTACTCTTGAGGTGGGAAGCTGTTAGTGTGCCCAAGATTGTCCAAGACTTCAGGAACATGGGCTGGGGCATCAACACCATGCTCGTATCAAGACTGAGACTAGTTAGTCTAGGTGACCTCCAGAGCTCCTCCCAGCTATTATATTCAATGATTCTCTGATGTATGGAGTTGCCTGCACCATGGGTTTTCTACCCTAGGTGATGGGGAGTTGCCCATCTCTAGAAGTAACCAAGCAGACACTTGATAAGCACTTGGAGAGAATGTTGTAGCGTCAGATATGCGATTGGAATGAGGAACTTTTAACACACTTACTGTCTAAGGCTGAGTTCCTGGGAAACAGACCCTGCGATGAGGATTCAGGTGTGAGTGATTCCTTAAGGAAATGCTCCCTGGGGAGGGCAGGAAGGGAGTGGGAGAAGCAGGATGAGAGGGGAAGGAAGCCAAGCAAGGGTTCCATGTTGGGGAAGGTCCCAGCCTCAGCCTGATCCCACGGGGGAGCTCTGCGGTATGTGCTACACCTCAGATTCTGTGGGACTCTAAGCAAGGGAGCTGGGTTTTCATATTCCCTCACCCATCAGTCATTAGCTAAGGGCCATCCCAGGAGGACGTAAAGTTCTAGGCATATTTAGCTCTCCATGCGTATGGGCAGAGTAGTTGCAGTGGCCTGAGGACAGTCGTCTGAGGAGAGCAGGTGTAGGCAGCCAGGAGCAAAGGCACAATGAAGCCAGAGGGGTGTCCAGAGACAACAGTACGAGGAATCCAAGGGGACACTGTCGCTGTCTGCTACAGTCACTAAGAGGATGGCAGTCATACTCGTGTGTGGGTTTTCTCTGTTTTGCTACAGATTTACAAGGTCTGGTGGGCAAAGCCTTGGCCCCAGGGCTCCAAAAGTCCCGTCTTTGGCCTACTCTAATGCCGCAGATAGCCGCCATGCAGGAGACTTAGCATTTCAGAGCTTGAACTTCCAGAATCCCATGTTGCTGAAGAGGGCAGCCCGGAGTCTTCAGAAAGATTTGTACTGCTAGAAATGCCAACCAGCTCATATGTTTTCAGTGAGCGATGACAGGGAGCCAAATTGCTTTAGTCCGATCGGGGAAGGGCCTCTGACTGTAAAATATACTGCGTGAAAAAAAATATTGAGTTTTAGTTCGCTGACACATCAATTTAAGAGAGTTATGGCTCTCACACGGAGGCCGAGCAGGTATCTCCCCACATGTATGTGCAATAAAAATTAATTGTGGTCTTTTATACAGGGCACTGTTTTCACTTGTGGGATCAGAGGGTGACCTGAGCGTCACCTCCAGTGGCAAGCTGCAACACTGGAGGTGGTGGTTCTTTTCCCGGAAGCCACAGAGGGAAACAAACGCCAAAAACCACGAACAAGTTTCACGTGTAACATTCTGAATTTTAAAAAGATATGCAGCCATGTCATGTCCATATTTTTTCTGAAAGTATATATATGTTTGATGGGTATAATATGTGTATATCTGTCAGGGTTAGGACAAGAAAACAGAAACTTCAGCACGTCTTTCAAATGAATTCAGGGAGCTGGTTATAGGAAATGGAAGAGTGAAAAAGCCAAACAGAATGATCATTCAGCCCAGGGGTTAGCAACAGCAGGAAGTGGCTACCACTTCGAGGGCTCAGGGGACACGAGGAAGAGGGGGTTTTATGGAGACCAGGAGCAGAGGCCATCCAGGGAACCTTGAACCATAGTGGAAGCATCCCAGGGAGCTGTAGCCACAGAGAGAGGAGCTGGGTTATCTCCGCTGCCAGAGGTGCTACAGGAAGCGGAGAATGAGGGGGTAAAATACCCTGGCTTCTCCCTTCCTCCTGCCCCTGGTGACTCTCAATGGCCAAACTGAGCTGGAAGCCGGAGGGCAAGGGAGTCTGGGAAATGTAGTTCCCTGTGATACAAAACACAACTGGGGAACAGTGAGGAAGGGCAGTTGATAGGCATGCTATGCATGTAAATCTCCTTTTGTTGCTTTGGATCCCAGTTTGACAAACCTGTAAGACTCTGCTGACTGTGCGATTTGGAGAGAAGGGAGTAGGCCTGATGTTCGATTGACTGTGGCGTCTTCAGCTTGGGAATGTCTTGTACCTGGTTGTCATTACACAGTGGCAGGGCCCTTCAGAACGGGCCTCCAGATGGTGGGCAGACATGTCACACATCACAGGGTGAGATTTTAGAAGTGCTTCCTAGCAGACCTCCCTTCCTCGTGAGTCAATCCCTTTGACTACACCCTGTTCATTGTTGATGCCAAGATGAGCTCCACCTAGAAGAAATAATTCCACATCTTCTTCTGAGAGCAGGTGACAAGGTAGAGAGAAGGGAGTCAGGAAGAGCTGGACAAAGCAGTGAGATGCCAGGGCCTGGCTTCCCAGTGGGCGGGGAGAGAGTGAGACCCCAAATATAGTGGAATAAGGAAGCCAAAAATAGAGGACTTTTGCTTCACTTCTTATTGGCCCTCTGGGAGGAGGCCACCTCACTGGGGGCCCTGCACCATCATGGGGATGTCACAGCAGAAGACAAAGCTGTCACGTGAGTAGGCAGAAAGGTGGCTTTGGAGCCATCTCAGCTCCTGTGTGGTGTGGCAGGGATTCGGAAGTTCCCAACTCGTCCAGTGTGGTCACAGAGTGTAGCAGGGTTGAGGGCAGTAGCCATACGTTGGGCCTCCATGGGTGACAAGGTGACCCTCACAGTAGTGGCTCAGGAGTGGAGGAAGAAAAAACCAGAGGCAGATGAAGGGTGTAGCTGAGGGCTGAGAGGGTCTGTGGCAGCAGTGAGAAAACAGTGAGGTCAAGAGAGCCAGGCCAGGGGACTGCACACCCTGGCCAAGCCAGAAGACCAAACAAGAGTTTTACCACCACCGACTTTAGCAGAAAATGTCAGTCATGGTGCCTCACAGGGACACAGATGTCCCCTCACAACGGGGAGCAGAAATCTTTCCCAGGAAGCACTTCAGCTTCCAGGGAGTTTGGGTTCTCAGCCCGGAGTGCAGAAGCAAGACTAGTGAAATAAGAAAGCACTCTGACTCCACCCAAAAGGGAACACCATGTGGTCTCAGCCTGGATTCTAATTCTCTGGTCCTGCCGGCAGTGGAATGCTGGCGAGTGGGGAGAGCACATTTCGGCATCAAACAGACTTGGCTTGGTTTCCGGCTCTACCAGTATCTGGCTGTGGATTTCCTGGACAAGTTCCTTAACTTCTCCCAGCTCAGATTCATCTTTTATGATACCCACCAGTGCTGTTGGGAAAAGTAGAGCTAATCTATGTAACTCTCAATATTGTCCTGGAAGCAGAATGTGTATTTCTCTTCCAGTTTGGTGTGACCGTGGGGCTGAGTTTAAGTCAAGGGGATGGGAGTATAAGTACACAACCTTTGGGCCTGGCTCAGAAGACCTCCCATGCACTCGTCCATGCTCTTTCTTCCCTTGCTTCTTGACCACTTGAAGGGATGAAGTGAAGGGTCTGAGGCCCTCAGAGGTGGCAGAGCTACAATATGGAAGGACCCCGGGTCCTTGAGTCACTGCTTGTGGGAGAGCTACCTGGCCAGGAACACTCACACTGCACTGCTCCACGGGTGAGAAACACACTTTATTTTTGTAAGGCGCTGAAATCGTGGGATTATTTGTTAAGGCAACTAAGCCGACTAAGACAGCCTATGTCTTCCCTCAGCTTTCCCCTCCTCTACCTACCTTACAGAGTTATTATGAAAATAAATATGAAAACGCAAGTGAAAGTGTTTTAAAAGCCTGAAAGCACTCTAAAAAATGTGAAGTTCTGTTACGGATGATATCATTTTCTCCAAGCCTTCAAACCTTACCCGCGGTCCTTACTCTTACTCCTGGTAGTGCTCTGGCATTCTTTGGAGTTCTGGGTGCCCTTGTATTGTACCTCCTTGAGTGGCAGATGCATCCCCCTCGGGAGGAAGGCAAGAATGTGGGATGGGAAAGAGGGGTACTATCCCCCTCCAAGACAGTCTGGCAGGAGTCTCAGAGTTTCCCTTCCCCGGTCTTCTGACCTGAACTTTCAGTCACTGGCATCCTCTGGTCCTCTGGCACTGGAAGTGTCTGCCAATGGGGACATTTCTGGGGATCCAGGCCTGGTCGAGAGCAGAAACCACTCTTGCCGAGGGGAAGTGGCACTTGGCAGTGCCCGCCCTGCCCTGTCACCTAATGTTTTCTATGTGGCAGGCACACATAGAAAGTGCTTTATGTCCTGAAAACAATCTTTGCGGGGTAAGTACCATTATTATCTCTTCAAAGGAGCACCACCAATTGCCCAAGATCGTGTAGCCAGTAAGTGGCCAAGCTGGGATTTGAACCCAGGAAGACTAGCTATGGAGGCAGGTCCCTTAACCACTAAATAATATTCCTCCTCAACTTAATAGAATTGGATCTAACAAACACTTTCGGGGGAATTTTGTATGAAGCACTAAGGAAGTTGGAAAGATGGATGAGAGGTACCATCTTTACTCTTCCTCAAGGAATTTCTACTATAATGAAGACCAGCCAGGCACACACTATGAGGGGTTTGGGAACAGCAACTCAGGGCAGTCGAGGCAGACAAGTAACATCCATGAAAGTGGTTCCCAGAAAGAGAGGCTGCAGACATCTGGCTCAGGTTGGGGACAGGATTCCCGTTGTATATGAGCAAAAACAAGGAAGACCCAAAGCCTTGAGGGGATAAGGGTGAGAACCCGGGATAGGATGAGTTATTGACGTTAGAATTCAGATCGAGACTAAAGCTGTAAGGCACTGCATCAGTTAGGAGTGATTGTTTAGTGGCAGCTAAGAGAAAATCTCACATTGACTTGGTTTTCTTTTGTTGACCCCCTCTGCCTCCCTGAATCCCTACAGCTGGGCTCATCAAACTTCCCAGCTGCGTATTCGGCACTGTCCTGGGTCCTCGAACAATCTATTGCGGCAGGACGCTTTCGATCACCCTTCGCTTCTATGCCTCCATTAGGCAGGCCCTGACCTGGAGCCCATCTCCCCCACACAACATGCTGACCAGGAAACAGGGACTCTCCTGGTCTCCATCTCTAGTTGGGCATCTGGTGGAAGCTTGCCTCCCTCTCTCTGCAGTCCATCTTTCTGAGCTCCCAAACCCCAGCCCAGTTTGTAAGATTGTATGGGGCCAACACTCTTGGTGGTCTGCTTAACACCCATCCCCCTTTCTTCCTTGCTAACAGAAATTCAATTTTGTTTGGGAGCAATACGTAATCCCCAGGCACAGGATCATGATTTGTCTAAGCTAATTATGACAATTTTCTTCTCTATTTCCCCCAGACTCCGGGGAAGCCAGGGATATCACATGACCCAATTCATCTGGTCAGTAAGACTCTGTGTGTGAGTGTGTGTCTGGGTGTGTGCATGCAGTGGTCGGGGGATATACTCTGGGAAACGTTGTCTTCCTGAAAAAACGAACAGACAAGGTTGCATGGCCCTCCCCGGCACTCTCTCCTTGTCTTAAATTTAGGCTTGATGTCTGTGGTTCCCCCCACTACCCCAGTTCGTAGTTTCTGACCTAGGTATTTGGACTTGAGCAAAACTGAGCCATCAATTTGCCTTCCAGCCTGCTCATTCTGAAGGTTCACAGCTCCTGATTTCACCAGCATGTATCAGTCACCCAGGCAAAAGCCAAGGGCCAGGTTTTCTTCCTGGCTCTTCCTCGCTACCACTCCCTGCCAACCCCCATCCTATCAGTCACCAAGTCTTATTCATTTGACCTCTTGACTGTCTCTTGAATCAGTTTCCTCTCCATCACCACTGCCACTGCCTTAGTTCAGACCTTCATCCCGCCTCACCTTGATCTCTGCCGTGGTCTGTTAATTGCTCTCTTCCTTCCCTCTGAACTCTCCAATCAGACCTCCAAAAGTGAGTTTCATTTCTAAAATGCAAATCCGATCAGGTCGTTTCTCTGCATAAAATTCTTCCATTACTGCCCCGAGCTTTAGCTTAGGCCCCTTGAGGTGTAACTTTTAACAGACCCTTTGGGATGTGGTTCTTACCTACTCACTTTTCCTACTATCCTCAAAGGTATCCTTCCATCCAAGTTTATCAGATGCAGTGTACCCTTGGAACCATCTTTCTCATGATGTTCCCTCTCCCTGGATTTGTCCTTCCCTCTGATCCTCTTTGGTCAATCCTATTGGACGTTTAAAACTCAGGTCAATTCGTCACTCCTCCCTTTCCCAGGAAGTTTTCCTCAACTCTCCTTCTCTCCTGTCTACTTTGACGTCCTCTTCTCTGTTCCTATACCTTCAATATTACCTTACACATTGATCTGTAATTTCCAGCTGTTTTTTTCTAGTTAATGCTTATGTAGATTGACTTGTCTGTTTACCAGGGTCACTTCTTGTCATTGCTTTTTGCATCCTATCACTTCCTTCTGGGTTTAATTTCTGAGTTCTTTTTCTGAAGTAAATCCCTAGTAATTCTTTCAGCTAAAATCATAGGTGTAAATTCTCTCACTTTGTTTTTAAATTTCTATATCGATTTCACCCTGACTTCTTTTTTACTTTTTGTTATGGAAAATTTCAAATATACAGAAAAGTACGAAAAATAGTAAACGCACATATTCTTCATCTGGATTTAACAATTGTTAGCATATGCCAGATTTGCTTCATCTAATTTTTTCTTATTTTTGAGTAGATAACAGGCATCCTCACTTTTACCCTGTGCAGAAGATTTTTATTTTCCCTATTCTTTTCTCTATCCTTCTCTGTCCTAGATAAAATTACTTCTAGGGACTGGATCCCCAGACCCTCTTGCCCGCTGGCTCTTGGTTGGGTTTGATTAATAGGAGGATTCAGGAGAAGATGAGAAGATGGGCCAAGAGTTGGCAGTGGTTGTGTTTCTCCACTAAAGTCCACAGCTTCTGTCAGGGGACCTTCTAGAGATACAACCACAATCCTTTCTCCAGGTCTGAGTAACTGCTCCCTCCTCTTTCCCTTTAGACCTATGATTGAGAACTCGTGTAGCTCCAGGGTAATAACTTGCTTTGTTGGTTTCCCTATATCCTGGCCATACCTTTGTGAATAGTTCCTTTCTTCTATTATCCCACTTGATTTTAATACACACTCCTAAGTCCTTCAATATGCATCTCTAAAAAAAAAGAGACTTTTAAAACATAATACCACAAACATACAAACTAAACAAAATTAATAGTACTTCCCTAATATCACCTAATATCTAGTCCATATTCAAATTCCTCCAGTTGTTCCAGACATTGTCTTTTATAGCTGATTTGTTTAATTTAGAACTCAAACTGAGCACCACACACTGCATTTAGTTGTTGTGTCTCTTAAATCCCTTTAAATCCAAAATCCATTACCAACTTCATAGGCGATGTTGCCTATTTCATATTGCATCATATCAGGAGGAACATGTGGACCCACTATTAGTAATGCTGTTTGATCACTGTCATCCTCACTTTTGAATGATAGTTGAGATGGGTATAGAATTTTTGAAATTCTGAAAAGCTCTTTGTCATGAATGTTTCTAATTTAGCCACATCCCTCTAGTCTCTATTCCTATAGACTTTATTAGGTACAGGTTGAACCTTCTCATTATATCCTCCATGTTCTCTAACTCTCTTGTACGGTTCCCATCACTTTATCTCACTATACATTATAGGTGATTTCTTCCATTCCATGTTGAAGTTCACAAATTCTCTCTTTAGCTGCATCTCTTATTCTGTTTAACTCATCTGTCGAACTTTTAATTTCACCTTTTTTTATTTCCAGAGATTTTATTTGCTTCTTTTTTGAATATGCCTGCTTTTTATGTTAACACAGTGTCACATCTTTTCATTATGACTTTTACATCTTTTATTGATTTAATTATTTTGAAGATATTTACAGTCTCACTCAGTTGTTCTATTACCTCAAGTTCTTAGGATGCTTATAGGAATCTTCATTCACTTATTTGTTTTTTCTGCCGCCTCTCTCTCATGGTGAATTATGTCCTCAAAGGGTTTGTAATGTGTTTTATTGTGAAGTCATCTTCAACGGGCTTTTTTAGGAGTTTGGATGGGAGTCTTTTTCACTCTGGAATGTGGCAGCATTGCCACAGAGGATTTTTACATTTGCTTTCTAGGCCCAGATTTTATGGTTTGAGGAATTCCTATATCATGCATGTAGGGTAAATTCAGACTCCATAGGGCTTTGCATTCTCATTGAGAGCTTTTAATTTACTACCTAGAGCTCTGGGAGAAGAGAAGAAGATATTTGCCACTATCCTGGACTCATGGCCAAGTTGTCTACTTCCCTTCTTCATCCCCATAAGGTATCAGCTTTGTGCAAAGACCTCACCTTTAGCTCTCCCATTTTATGAGGGCCCACAACCATATTTTCTGACTTCATATCCATGTTCAAACTCTGACTCCTAGCTCCTAAAGTCTGTATTCTTTCTGATAGATTCCCTGGATGCCACGGGATCAATCTATGCACTTATTGTGCTGGCTTAACTTTGTATTTCATCCTGGCACCTTGGGAGTTTCATTTCCAGCTGGAACTAATTTTGTAATATTTTATTCCTACACTTTTCCAAATATTTATGTGCTATTGTTATTGTCTGCCTAGTTTATTCTCCCTATAACTAGACCGTAAGCACTTTGCGGGCACCATCTATAACAGCTTAAACTCCAAATTCCTCAAATCTAACAAAGTTCCTGGCAGATAATGGGTGTATTATGAATAATTTTTTAATGTCTGAATGCATAAACTTTTTTGTAATTGTGAAGTTAGTGTTTTCCTAGGCATTGACTTACAGTTAGTATGTCCTTGTGTGAACATTTTTCATTAATCCCCCTTGACCCATTGTATCATGGAGTCTGGATGTTGACTTTCTATGTTTCCGTCCATTCTTTCTATGTTTAGAAGAAAGCATTTCATCCACGTATTTATAATGCACATTCCACTGCCTTCTTCTTTGTTTTCTTATTATTTGTTAGTATACCATAATGTGACCGTTCTATTTAGTCTAAAAAATAAATAATAAAAAAGATTCTTCTGACTGTAAGAAAAAGAAACCCACTCAAGCTACCTCCCAGAAGAAGGTTTACTTGTGAATACACAGATCTTACAAAATCCCAAGAGCAGGAAATGGAGAACAGCAAATGTGCTATAAACTGAGATTGGGAATGGAAATTCAGAGTGAATGAAAATCTCACTCTCTCAGGGGTCACGTGGTCTCTTTCATCCTGGACTCTCTTTGTGAGCCTCACCCAGGCTCCCTCTCCCTTCAAAGGGCTTCCTTCACTTACTTTGCACATAGCCTATCAGAGCCACCCAGCCCCACCAGATTTGCTTCATCTAATTTTTTCTTATTTTTGAGTAGATAACAGGCATCCTCACTTTTACCCTGTGCAGAAGATTTTTATTTTCCCTATTCTTTTCTCTATCCTTCTCTGTCCTAGATAAAATTACTTCTAGGGACTGGATCCCCAGACCCTCTTGCCCGCTGGCTCTTGGTTGGGTTTGATTAATAGGAGGATTCAGGAGAAGATGAGAAGATGGGCCAAGAGTTGGCAGTGGTTGTGTTTCTCCACTAAAGTCCACAGCTTCTGTCAGGGGACCTTCTAGAG
>NW_020174707.1:458218-466426 GCF_003031525.2 Neophocaena asiaeorientalis asiaeorientalis
GCTCCAGGGTATTTTAACTTGCTTTGTTGGTTTCCCTATATCCTGGCCATACCTTTGTGAATAGTTCCTTTCTTCTATTATCCCACTTGATTTTAATACACACTCCTAAGTCCTTCAATATGCATCTCTAAAAAAAAAGAGACTTTTAAAACATAATACCACAAACATACAAACTAAACAAAATTAATAGTACTTCCCTAATATCACCTAATATCTAGTCCATATTCAAATTCCTCCAGTTGTTCCAGACATTGTCTTTTATAGCTGATTTGTTTAATTTAGAACTCAAACTGAGCACCACACACTGCATTTAGTTGTTGTGTCTCTTAAATCCCTTTAAATCCAAAATCCATTACCAACTTCATAGGCGATGTTGCCTATTTCATATTGCATCATATCAGGAGGAACATGTGGACCCACTATTAGTAATGCTGTTTGATCACTGTCATCCTCACTTTTGAATGATAGTTGAGATGGGTATAGAATTTTTGAAATTCTGAAAAGCTCTTTGTCATGAATGTTTCTAATTTAGCCACATCCCTCTAGTCTCTATTCCTATAGACTTTATTAGGTACAGGTTGAACCTTCTCATTATATCCTCCATGTTCTCTAACTCTCTTGTACGGTTCCCATCACTTTATCTCACTATACATTATAGGTGATTTCTTCCATTCCATGTTGAAGTTCACAAATTCTCTCTTTAGCTGCATCTCTTATTCTGTTTAACTCATCTGTCGAACTTTTAATTTCACCTTTTTTTATTTCCAGAGATTTTATTTGCTTCTTTTTTGAATATGCCTGCTTTTTATGTTAACACAGTGTCACATCTTTTCATTATGACTTTTACATCTTTTATTGATTTAATTATTTTGAAGATATTTACAGTCTCACTCAGTTGTTCTATTACCTCAAGTTCTTAGGATGCTTATAGGAATCTTCATTCACTTATTTGTTTTTTCTGCCGCCTCTCTCTCATGGTGAATTATGTCCTCAAAGGGTTTGTAATGTGTTTTATTGTGAAGTCATCTTCAACGGGCTTTTTTAGGAGTTTGGATGGGAGTCTTTTTCACTCTGGAATGTGGCAGCATTGCCACAGAGGATTTTTACATTTGCTTTCTAGGCCCAGATTTTATGGTTTGAGGAATTCCTATATCATGCATGTAGGGTAAATTCAGACTCCATAGGGCTTTGCATTCTCATTGAGAGCTTTTAATTTACTACCTAGAGCTCTGGGAGAAGAGAAGAAGATATTTGCCACTATCCTGGACTCATGGCCAAGTTGTCTACTTCCCTTCTTCATCCCCATAAGGTATCAGCTTTGTGCAAAGACCTCACCTTTAGCTCTCCCATTTTATGAGGGCCCACAACCATATTTTCTGACTTCATATCCATGTTCAAACTCTGACTCCTAGCTCCTAAAGTCTGTATTCTTTCTGATAGATTCCCTGGATGCCACGGGATCAATCTATGCACTTATTGTGCTGGCTTAACTTTGTATTTCATCCTGGCACCTTGGGAGTTTCATTTCCAGCTGGAACTAATTTTGTAATATTTTATTCCTACACTTTTCCAAATATTTATGTGCTATTGTTATTGTCTGCCTAGTTTATTCTCCCTATAACTAGACCGTAAGCACTTTGCGGGCACCATCTATAACAGCTTAAACTCCAAATTCCTCAAATCTAACAAAGTTCCTGGCAGATAATGGGTGTATTATGAATAATTTTTTAATGTCTGAATGCATAAACTTTTTTGTAATTGTGAAGTTAGTGTTTTCCTAGGCATTGACTTACAGTTAGTATGTCCTTGTGTGAACATTTTTCATTAATCCCCCTTGACCCATTGTATCATGGAGTCTGGATGTTGACTTTCTATGTTTCCGTCCATTCTTTCTATGTTTAGAAGAAAGCATTTCATCCACGTATTTATAATGCACATTCCACTGCCTTCTTCTTTGTTTTCTTATTATTTGTTAGTATACCATAATGTGACCGTTCTATTTAGTCTAAAAAATAAATAATAAAAAAGATTCTTCTGACTGTAAGAAAAAGAAACCCACTCAAGCTACCTCCCAGAAGAAGGTTTACTTGTGAATACACAGATCTTACAAAATCCCAAGAGCAGGAAATGGAGAACAGCAAATGTGCTATAAACTGAGATTGGGAATGGAAATTCAGAGTGAATGAAAATCTCACTCTCTCAGGGGTCACGTGGTCTCTTTCATCCTGGACTCTCTTTGTGAGCCTCACCCAGGCTCCCTCTCCCTTCAAAGGGCTTCCTTCACTTACTTTGCACATAGCCTATCAGAGCCACCCAGCCCCGAATCCACATCCCCTTGCATTTTCAGCAGGGTACAGACACAGGGAGGCTGGTCTAATGGGCTTGACCAAACAAGGAGCGGGCGGGAGGCACATAGGATCTGGAGGGGCTCAACACGGATTTACAGAATGATTGAATGAAAGAAGGCACACATGAGAGAAACCTGAAACGATGAGGGTCATTCAGCAGGGAGCATTGAAGGCAGATCACAGCCCTGTTCCTAGCAGTGTCAAGGAGGCATGACTTCATCTGAATGAGCCATATCAACATAAACTCATCCACTCCTGGGACCCTAAGCACTTCTACCCCAAAACTTCTGAGCACCTGCTCCTGTAAAAGTTGCAATGAGAGACTATTGCAATAGAATAGAATCAGAGCCTATTTAACAGAGGATGGTACCCTAGAGGCTATCGTGGGGATTATTTCATTTTGCTTCATATTCTGTTATTTGTGTAAATGTCTGTCTCCCCTAAAAATGTTTGAGTCCTTGAGTGCCAGAAATATGTCTCATATGACATCTAAGTCTCTGAAGCACCAAACACCTTGCCTTGCTCACATCCCAACCCCAGGCCATCCCCTTACTAGTTGCATGACTTTGGACAAGTTACTTTGCCACTCTGTACCTCAGTTTCCTCATCTGTAGATGGGGGTAATAATGGTACCTACCTCTTAAGGTTGTAACGAGGATTGAACAGCCAGCACGTGGTAAATAATTGACAACAGTTCCTGCCACATAGTAAAGCTCCTAAGAAATGCCAGCCACTTATTAATCGGTGTTGTTTTCCGACTGGGTTGGGTTTTTAAAGGCTCCTGAGACATCTATTGACTGATTTCCATGTTGGCTTTGCTGTTTATCTACCACATCTGGGACAGCTGTACCTGCACCACCTCATGGGCCCTCCTGGCATTTGGAGGTCACTGCTGGGGACAGAAGCTGTGTCCAGTCAGAACTGGGTCCCAGACGAGGTATTTGCCACTGGGTCTCACACTGGCCTAGGACTCAGGCCCTTCCTCACCTACAGGTACCCTTTCGTGCTGCCTGGAAGCTGTGCAGCCCCCTCCACACAGGCATGCACACATCCGCGCACACACACACACACACACACACAACCTGGGGCACACTCGTGGCTGCTGGTGTCACTCGTGTTGAGTCCTGCTTCCCCAGGGCCTCTTTTGCCCTGTTCCCTGCCACCCCCTCCCCCATCAATAATCTCCATCTCTTGGTTTTCCTCTCTCCCTGCCTTCCCAGGTGATAAATAACTCCCCTGATGAAACTTCCACATGAATAGGAGAGAGGGAAAGGGCTTTTTCTCCCTCACTAAGTTATACATGGGCACTTCCACGAGAGCTATTGGAAGATGCCCTGCCTTTATCCTACTCAAAGGAGCGAATCCAATGACGCACATCTGTCTTAGAGGTGATCCTAAGAATCAGGAAAGAGGGAGAAAGGAGAGGGAGACTGGAAAGGGGGAGAAGCCAGGGTAAGTGTGTGGTCAGGTTGCTATCATAGGCGAGCAGGGTTTGGCCCTGCTGGGACACCCTGAGAAGTATGTGGAATGCTTCTGGACTCGTCTACCTGAAAGAAGGGAGGCAGGAGCATTTAGCCCTGGCTCTTGTCCCCCAGCTGGTTGAAGACCACCTCTTCGGGTGTTAACCTTGCACTTCTGGATCATACTTGTGCACTGGGCAAGGGGGCTGCTGCAGTGTCAGAGAAACCCTAGGACAGAAAGTAGAAAGATGAGAGGTCCATACCTGAGGCAGGATGCTACCAGGGGGAAGTGAGTTTGAGCTCACAGGAAACTGACTGCCAGTAGCTTCGGCTAGCTGGAGGATGTGACTCTGGGGACGAGAGTGTCTGATACCAGGCGAGAGGTGTGTGAGCGCAGGCATCACGGAGGCGGCGAGTAGGGCCTACCCTCCGTGTATTGGAAGCACTTGGCTGAGAATAGCCCCGTTACACCACCAGCTCCTTCTCTCTGCTGCCCGCTCTTTCCGGAACGACAACAGAGGCCCCAGACTGTATCAGACACAGCTCCATCCTGCCTGGAGCCCTGAAGCCTGGCTCAAGCACCACAGCACTAATGCATGACAGCCCGTCCCACCCGGTCATGGAGTTTGGCTGGATTCTGGGCTGAAGCCATATGGTCGTTCTCCCAGATTCCAGGGTTGGCTGTGCTTTTGTGCCGATTTTCATCCAAACCAGCTCCTGACCTGGTTAGAAGAGCAGCAGAGGGAGATCCCGAAGGGCTCCATCATTTCCCTTCCTCGGAGAATCAGGGAATCTTCAGGCCAGCCTACCAAGACTCAAACGGGAGCCCCTCAATGGAAGCGATGGAAGGTCCTGTTTTATCAGCCTGAGAGACCTCAAGCTGGGTGACTGGAAACTGACATGGCTTCTATTTATTTATGAAATTTGTAACTGTGGAAATGAGGCTTAGAAGTTGTAGACCCATTACTATTAGCTTTATCGTCCTCCTAAGACATACCCTGAGGCGTTCCTCCAGATTGAATCCTATTGTGCTTTGCAATAAACCCATAATTGATAATGCCACGGAGCTTTAATATGGATGGAGAAATGAAATCTAGAAAGTAAATACATTCAGAATTTTGCTAGCAGGCTGAATTTAAAACTGATTTTCTGAACCTACCAGGATTATTCCTCCTCAATAATGATTTAATTTGAATGAGCCACCCTGAGAGATCTTGTGGGGGTGGGGAGGGAGGACCAATGTAGCCTGGTTTCTCATGGGGGCCCCTTAAAGAACTTTATCCTGCATTTTGCACCTGTAAGTTTGTGAAGATAAAATTAAACTCTGAAATTATACGTGATGGACCAGTAAATAACACGGGCGCCCAGGTCCTGGCTGCTGTTCCAGTGTCCTGATGCGATCACTTGTCACTAACGCTGTCAGCAGAGGGGCGCTGATTCAAGTCGCTTCTACAAGGCGAGCAATTACACCCTGTTTCTCCGTGAGCTGGGCAGCAGCAGGGAGGGCCCGCTGAGAGGAAGGGAAGCTGTCTTCATAACTGCTGGCCTGTAAACAGCCACTTGGGCTGCAGGTGTTGGGGGAGCATCCATAGGTGGTCCTGCAGGCTGCCTTTCAGGAAAACAGAACCCTGGTGGACCCCTGAGGAAATCCATTTTGCTCACCCTCTAACAGCCTTGCAGGGAGGCAGGAGGGGAGGGTCCAGGTTGCAACCTTCTCGAGGTCACATTCCATCCTAGAAAGGGCTGGCACTCAGCTATCCACCAGACAGGATTATGTAGTTAAAAGTATGGATTCTGGAGCCAGACTGCCTGGGCTCATGCCTCAGTTTTATCACCTGCTAATGCTGTGGCCTTCAGACAACTGCATAACCTCTCTGAACTTCAGTTTCTTGATTTGTAAATGTGGGGTGTCAAAGGTTCAGTTTCCCAGGGAGCTGACTGTGACGTGAAGATTAACATGCAGGAAGGTTATGAGGTTGTGCTCTTGGGATCAAAACATACGGAAGTTCCAGTTTATGTCCTCTGGACCTTCACATTTTCAGATACAAAAATAATAGCATTTGATAAACGCTTTACTAGAGAAAAAGAACAGGAAGAATTTTCGTGATTAAAGCTGCCCGGTAGCATCAGAGAAGGATTCTCAGAAGAGAGGGCATTTGAATTGGGTCTAGAAGACAGCTTGGATTTCACAATGCATTCCAGGTGGAGGGACTAATCTGATCAAAGGCTTGCAGGGAGCCTCAAGCTTGGGGAGTGGTTGTAAGCATCTGGGACTTAAGAGGGCGAGGATGGGGAAAAGGCTGGTAGATGAGATTGGAGAGGCTCCCTGGGACCAGTGTTGAGAAGGACTTTGCATCTCATATTATGGAGGTCAAACTTCATTCCCCAAAGCCAAAGTCATCAAAGTGCCAGGACCATGATTTGTGCTACAGAATAATCTCTGGTGACAGTCATTAAGCTGAGACAGAGGGAAGAGACAAGAGGCAGGAAAACCAGTTAGAAGATGATTGCATTATTCTAGATAAGAGGTGACAGGTATCGGGCTGTGGGAGTAGAGAGGAGATGACAAAATTTGAAAACAATTTAGGTGGTTGGGTCATTTGCATTAGTGGAGTTGAGGTTTCCACCAGGAGCCACAGAGCTGATGGTGAGGTCGCTTGCTGAGATGGGGACATGAGCAGGAAGGACCAGATGGTACAGCCAGAGGAGGAGAGAAGTAATCGACTGTATCTTGCCTGAGTGGTGCCCAGGTGGACCTGGAATACCAGAGGCAGTGAGTGTTCAGTTCAGAGCAGAGGAGAGGTGCCTTTCGGGTCGTGGGTGTGGCTGTGAGCATTAGGGCTGCGTAGAAAGAGAAGGAGGACAAAGTAGAATGCTGGGTAGCATCAGCCCCTAGCGTGTGCAACAGTGAACACTTGCCAATGGAGAATGAAAAAGAGTAATCAGAGAAAGGGGAAAACGAGGAAACTGGAGTCCCAGGTGCCAAGTGAGGCGAGTTTTTCATAAACATGGTCATTATGTTGTGTGCTAGTCTTGTTATTATTTAACTTTCTATTTTGAAATAATTTTAGACTTACTGAAAGTCATATTCCCTTCACCGAGCTTTCCATAATTGTAATGACTTACATAACCATAGCACACTTAGAAAAATCAGAAAATTAACGTCGGTACGATACTATTGACTAAATTACAGACTTCATTCAAAGCTCACCAGTTTTTCCACTCATGTCATTTTTTTTTTCTTGTCCCCGGATCCGGTCTATGATCCCACTCTGCATCTAGTTGTGTCTTCTAAGTCTCTGCTAGGCATTGAAGAGGGGCATTTGAGGAGAAAGGAAAGGCCCAGGTCACACGCTAAAGACAAATCTGGAGGGAAGACTACCGTGCAGATACCATTCGTCTTGCTAGTGGTTGGGGCTCTATCCCAGTGACTACTGCTGCATAACAAATGAGCCCAAAACAGTGCCTTAAAACAACCATTACTTCATTGTCCCTCATTGTTTAGAACAAGGCTCAGAGGAGGTGGCTTGTCTCTGCCCCACAGTGTCAGGGCCTCACCAGGAAGACTCTAAGGCTATGGGCTGCAAGCATCTGGATGCATCTCCACTCACCTGTCTGGTGGGTGATGCTGGCAGTTGGCTGGGACCTTAGGGGGGCTATCAGCCAGAGCACCTCCACGTGGCCTCTCCATGTGGCTGCTGGTCTTCCTCACAGCATGGTGGCTGGATCCCAAGAGTGAACATCTCAAGAGGACTAGGTGGAAGCTGTATCCCCTTTTATAACCTAGCTTCCAAAGTCACATAAAGTCAGTCTACCATAGTCACAGACCTGCTCGGATTCCAGGGGAGGGAACAGGAAGCCCATCTCTTGATGAAAGGAGCGTCAATGTGACATGAGAAGAAGAGCACGTGGGATGGAGATCTTGTGGCGGAAAGATAACCTGCCACGGGGTCTTCAGGTTTCTGGGCGTGATGGGGGAAGGAGGAGACTGAGAGGGTACAGAGTAGGCAGCAATCGGGAAGTGGGGAGAGCGGAGCGTGTTGCATATTTTGTGGGTAATTTGGTACTGGAAGGATGCAGAGAGCCTAGAGGAGGAAGAAAATGTTTCTTTCAGGCAGAGAGATAGCTTGAATGTGTAGAGAGGGAGAGAGTGAAGAGATTAGAGGAATAAGTTGGATGATGGAATAAGTTCCCTGAGAAAACCAAGAGAGAGGGCACCGTGCAGTTGCTGAGACAATGCCTTGGAGCCAGCGAACCTGGGTTCAAATCCCCACTCAGCTGATCATTCCTGGGTGACCTGGAGAAAATTACTTCTCCTCTTTGCACCTCAGTTTCCTCGCCTTTAAAATGAAGGTAGTAATAGAGCACACCTTTCAGAGTTGTTATAAATATTAATAGAA
>NW_020174707.1:466436-482162 GCF_003031525.2 Neophocaena asiaeorientalis asiaeorientalis
CACTGCTCATTAACTCCAGAAAGCTAAGAATCAGGACGGGGCGGTGCTATCCTGCACAAGGAAAAAGGGGTTATTCTTGGTGGGGAAAGGGGATACTTTTCTTCAGAGACCGATGAAAAACAGGAAAAGGTAAAATCTGAAGGCAAGGAGGATGGAATCTAGAGAACTTATGCCTCAACTTGCCTCTGTTTTTTCTTTGAGTTAGGGTATCAGGGCAACTAACTAGACTGGGAGAGCAGAAGGTGGGGTCGTGAGCTTAAGAAGAGTAGAAAAGGAAGCAGCAGACTGAATGGATGGAAGTGGGCGGGGGGAAGGACCGTGGGGCGGGGGATATGGGGGATCCTAGGCTGGGTAAGAGAGGGCCGCCCTTGTCAATAGTTCCACTGAGGTGGGATAAGATCACTGCGTAATCTCCTTCTGGGACACTGTGGTGAGATTTTCCCCAACTGGTATCAGAGAGGGGGATGTGGTCGTTTGGATTGACCCAGGTGCTCCGGTCCAGTGGGAAGACCAGCGGGGAGGGTCCTGAGACTACTGATAAGGCCCCCAAGCTAATGATCACCGGTGGAGCTCAGGCCAGTCTGAGAGGAAGGAGGGGAGGGTGTTTACTGAGGAATGCGAGGGAGTGAGGCGTGGAGGCGGGTAGCCTGGAGGCCTGGTGGACCCAGGAGGATTAGATAAAGGGAATGAAAGAGTGAGAGGCTAGGAAACAGTGGTCAGGGAAGGCGATTCCTGAGCTCAGGGCTTTCCACGTACATCAGGTCTTGGTCAGAGAAAAGATGACCACTTAATATACTTCACCACAGCTCTTGACTACCCTGTAGGGTTCTGCCTTCATCTACTTCCTAACTCACCTTCCTCATGAAGGCCCACCCTCCCAAACACACACACACACACACACACACACACACACACACACACACACACACACTCAGGTTCTCTGAGCCCTGTGTTAACTGGGATTTCTGGTTAGAGCATCCTCCAAAAATCTCTAATGGCTACTAGTACTCAGCAGGGGGAGAAAGTCCCCCTGTCCTTCAAGAGTGGGAAGGAGAGTAAAGAGGTCCCCCAGGTCTGGGACACCCAGAAATCCTGAGCAGGTGGGGGTGAGCCAGCCCCTCAGCACCCCTGAGATCTGGTATCTCAGTGTGTGAAATTTCCCACAGTCTCGTCACCTGGCACATCCTGCCCGGGTGGTGTTGATATAAAAACAACTTGAAAGAAAAACAAACCAGAAAAATGAGGAAGTTCACATTCATTAAGCAAAGCAAACTTTTTTTTTTCCTTCTAAAATTAACTCTTTGACAATCTCTCTTGGTGATTGTCTGTGAAGAAAGGAAGGCAGGAAAGAAAAAACAGTGTTGTTTGGATCCATGGGATACTTCCCAGTCTAGGGCGTTCAGCAAGTCTCTAAAATGTTGAGTCCTCTGCTTTATTAAATTATAGTAACTACAATCAGAAAATCTGCCACTTATTGATAGCTTTCTATGTGCTGGGTACAATGACAAGCACTTTTCTTATATTCTGTTTAATTCTCATAACATTCCTCTGAGGTAGATGTTAAAATTCTCAATTTGCAGAGGAGGAAACTTAAAGCTTTAATAACTTTCCCAAGATGACACAGTAAGCAAAAAAACTAGGATTTGAACCCAAGATTACCTGATGCCCCAAATGCACGCTTATAATCATTACGGTACATGGACAACTTGGAAAAAGAAGAAAAATCATCCGCAAAGCAACACTGTGACACAGTGTTTGGGTGGATTTTCATCTTGCGTTTTTACATGTTTTCATTTATGTGTGTGTGTGTGAGTAGGAATCTATGTAATTATCATATACTGCTTTAAGCAAAATTTCCTCCTCTTTCCAGTTAACATTATGCGATGTTCCTTTGCCCATGGAGCTAGCCAGTCTTCCCAGCCATCATTTTTAATGGATCCATAATGTTTCATCTGGTAAATGCACCACGATTTATTCTATCAGCCCCTTGTAGCTGAAGGTTTAGATACTGGTGTTTGCGATTCTGCTGCTATAGCATTCCCGAGCATACAGTGTTTTTCCCGTACACATCGTGTTTATGATCATTTCCTTAGACTAGATTCCTGTGAGTAGGAGTGGAATTGCTGGGTCTAGGCATATGAACATTTTTATGGCTCTTAATTCATATTTACCAAATACCTTCCCAACACAGTTGCATTAATCAACGTTGTCATCAGCAACAATCGTCCTACACACTCCACAGCACTAGGTAAGATTTTAGGTAATTTTATTGCAGGAAAATGGCACCTCATTATTTTAATTTGCAATTATTTCCTTCCTAATGAGGCATGGCATTCTTCTAAACGTTGGTGAACTAGTCGTGTTTTCTCTTTGGTGAATTATCTCATGCTCTTTGCCCACTGAAATATTCTCTTTGCCCACTGAAATATTAGCAACTGGGCATCTTCCTTGTCCCACATTTTCTGATCTCTCCACAAGAAAGAACCTTGCTACAAGTATTTTATAAACGTTGTATGCATGTTTGTGATTTATATATAAACAAATATTTTTAACTCTGAAGTTAAGCTGGTCGATCTTTTTCCTTTCTGGTTTGTTCTGTCATTTCAACATGTAGAAAGTTCTCCTTCCCCTAGAGGCTGGCTAAATATACACTTCTATTTCCTTCTGCTTTTCTCTACTAGATTAAAAAAAGTCTTTCTTTTTCCCATGTGATATTCTTCTGTGTATTTAGTGAAAGGGGACGGCTAGCTCGAAGAAAGACCACCAACCCTAGCTTGAACAATGAAATTCATAGATAATCCAACAAACAGCAACAAACAGAAACCAACTAATCATTTCAAATTATTCCTCTGCTAAATCTTTCCAAAGATCTGATAGATTATGTCATAAAATTGACTGGGGAAAGCTTATTTCCCTTTTCCAGCCTTTGGTTGAAGGGCTGATAAACTGTGAAATGACTCAAAGGAGAGCAGACAAAGGGCCTGGGTAGCCCGTAAACTGGTCAATAAACCCTCCTCTCCCCAACAATTGACAGGTACACATGGAGCTCCAAGCACCAAGTCAAGACCTCGCTGAGATGGTAGGAAGGTGCGGAGACTAGTATTGTCTTCACTTTTCTCGACTTCTCTGCAGAATCTGATACCATTGGCCAACTTATGGAAGCAACCTTGACTTCCCTTCCATCATTTCCGGTTCTCCTCTGGCATCTTTGACTATTCCACCATCTCCTCTGCAGACTCCTCTTATGCGGCTCACTCCCTTGATGCTTCTTTTTCCTGGAATTTGTCTTCAACCGCCTTTGTTTCGCCCTCAGCTCACTTGCCTTGGATGAATTCACCTGCTCACGTGGCTTCAATTACCATCTACCAGCTGATGATTGCAAAATTCATGCCTTCTTTGAGATCATCCAGCCAACTGCCCACAGGATATCTCCATCTGGAGGTCCCCACCTGTGTTTTGAATCCACTGAATCTCAAATGAGCCCACCAGCCCATCTTCCCACCACCACCAAAATAGCCTCTGACATTTCTGTCTCTTGGATATACTGCCTCAGGGGAAGGCTTCATTTCCTACCTAGTCACACAAAGTAAAAACCTCGGAGTCAGAGCCCCCTGACTTTTCCAACTGCTCCTATTCAGTCCTTTCCATCATACCTCCTTCAAACCTCTTAAATCCTTCTCTGCCCATTTTATCCCTGTGCAGCCTCCTTGGTTTCAGCACTCACGTGGACTGCTGCAGAAATCTTCAAACTGACCTCCTTTTCCCACCTTCATGGATCCCTTGGGGACGTTCCCTGCAAGACACACAGGACCTTTTATGATCGGCCCGTTTACTCCCCCCACTCTTATTTCTTTTCCCTCCATCACTTACGCCACCCACAGTAGCCAGGTGAATTGCGGTTCCTTCAACTACACCGCGTGATTTTGCACCTGCTGTTCTTACTGCCTGTAATGCCATCTCGTGCCCCTGTGGTCCTCATTTCCGAGCCTGTGGTTGTCTTGGCGGTCTCCTTGGCTAAAACCGTGCCTGGGTTTCATGTGAGCTCTGTGAAGGTAAAGACGAGACTCAGACTCCACCAGCCTGCCTCCATCTCATGCCCTTGGGGCTTATAATATTCTGTGAGGCTTGCTCTAATGAAGGTGATGGTTGGTCTGAACCCAGGTCAGAAATCTTGGATAAAGTCTTTTGCTTTTTAGGCTTACTTGGGGGCTGCTGACTTGTGAGAAAGCCGAGATGAAAGTACAACTTGATTTCCATTTTTTAAAAAAGAAAACTCACGTGTGTTTCATTCTTCACACTTGGATGCTCTTTAGTATTCTTTGTAAGATTGTTTCTCCAGGGTGACTTAGCTGAGCTATGTGGCTCTTACATAAGCTGCGGGGCCAGACCTGCATTTGCATACATAATCAGAACTGCCTGTCTGCACTAGTCTCCCCGGCAGGCAGCTCACTTGGGAGAAGGCTCAGGCTGCCCCCAAAGATGTGGGTGGCATCTTCCCAGCTAGGAGGGCACCTGACAGCTCAGAACAACACAGTTCTTGAATCCCAGCGTGGTCCCCACGCAGCCAAATTGGACCAGTGGGTCCTGCGTCCTTGATCACTCATTCCTGTGACATTTATTGGGCACTTACTACGTGCAGGGCACCGAGTGGCTGTTGAGGTCCCTGCTTAGTTGGGGTTCCCCCCAGAGCAGACCCTAAGACAAGGTTTAATATGTAGATAGTTTTTTCAGGAGAATACCTAGGAGGCACAAGTGAGGCAATGAGAAAAGTGAGATGGGAAAGGAAGACGAGCCAATGACGGGTGCTTTAATGAGCAAGTTGCTGCTGTGGGCAACTGGGGCACAACCTCCCTGAAGACTCTCTGAGGCACCATGTAGAACCTGCTGGGAATCCTCTCTCTGGAGGCCGGGAAGCCTGGGGCATCAATCCACCAACTCTTATCCCCAGGGCTGTTAACTCCGTTGGCCCCAGGGGCATTAACGCCCCTGCACTTCCGGCTTGTGCCTACTTGCAGCAGAGCAAGCTTCTAAGGTGCTGGGGAATCCCTGCGGCCCAGAAGCCGAGAGAGGCAGGCTCTTGAGGTAGGAAATTGTCAGGGTGCTTGGAAGTTGCCCATCACGGCTGCAGGTAACTCAGGTGGGTCAAGGCGATACAGGACAGGGCATCAACGGCGTCTGCTACGGATGGAGAGATGCATTAGGCAGGGCACCTCTGCCTTCAAAGAACTCGTCGCCTTATGGGAAAGGCAAACAGGCCAACAATCCAACCATTAGCTGGCTCAGAGCTCTACACAAACCGCAAGGGGGCACGTGATTTGCCCTGGGCTGGGACACGTGGAAGAGGAGTGACATCTTCCAGGAGCACGTGATCTCTGGGCCGAGACCTGAAGGATGCTTGTCCCTCAGGCACAGAAGGAGGAGCAATGAACTTCAGGAAGCACAGGGGGCAAAGCCCCGAGCGTGCAAGGCGATGTGCAGTGACGCTCAGAGCGCCTGGCGTGGCCAAAGCTTTGGCTGCTTTACAGGGAGCAGGATGCGATCTGGCCAGACTGCAGGCTGGGGCCAGATCATGCAGGAGCTTGAATATGCCAGACGGAGACATTTGCATTGCAGCCCCCAGGAGGCAGTGCGGGCCCATCAGTGTTTAAATAGTGACAGGTTCTGAGAAGATGTGGCCCATATATACAATGGAATATTACTCAGCCATAAAAAGAAACGAAATTGAGTTATTTGTAATGAGGTGGATGGACCTAGAGTCTGTCATACAGAGTGAAGTAAGTCAGAAAGAGAAAGACAAATACCGTATGCTAACACATATATATGGAATCTAAGAAAAAAAATAATGTCATGAAGAACCTAGGGGTAAGACAGGAATAAAGACACAGACCTACTAGAGAATGGACTTGAGGATATGGGGAGGGGGAAGGGTAAGCTGTGACAAAGTGAGAGAGTGGCATGGACATATCTACACTACCAAGTGTAAAATAGACATGTAGTGGGAAGCAGCCGCATGGCACAGGGAGATCAGCTCGGTGCTTTGTGACCACCTAGAGGGGTGGGATAGGGAGGGTGGGAGGGAGGGAGATGCAAGAGGGAAGAGGTATGGGAGCATATGAATATGTATACCTGATTCATTTTGTTATAAAGCAGAAACTAACACACCATTGTAAAGCAATTATACTACAATAAAGATGTTAAAAAAAAAAAAAGAAAGCTCACTCAGAGAGCGGCTTGGAGGGTGGGTTAGATGGTGACAGGTGAAACTGGAGCCCAAGGATCATGATTAGGACACGTGTCAGTCAGACTCTGGGCAGGAAACAGATGGCATTCTCAAAAGGAGGGGAAGAGTTCCCAGACACCGGAGAGTCCTATGGCTCAGAAGAGGGCCGCTCAACAGGGGCTAGGGGCTTAGGTAGAGGAAAGCAGCCCCGGCCAACCTCACCGCGGCAGGAAGGATGAGGGAGCCAGGGGAACAAATCCTCCAGCCTCTCTGCCCGCCCACTCTCTTAACTCCTGCCAGAGACGCTCGTTGGTCAAATCCAACCAGAAGCCAGGTGGCAGGGTGCCCGGTTAATGCATCCCACAAAGGTCAGCCTTTCGGGGCTCAAAGCAGGGTGGAGAAGCACAAAGGGTGGATCTGGAGAAGCAAACAGGACATCCAGCCCAGGAGGTCCCTGCCATTGGCCAGGCCAGAGATGACAGCACGTGGTGTCAGCGTTGAGACCATGGAGTTTGAGGACGCCATGGCACTCTGGTGGAGGTGGGGAGCGATCTGAAGACACTGGGCTGAAATTCCTGCCACTAGAGGGTCATTTTTTGAGTGCCGATCTCTTTCTAATGAGCATAGGCATCTGAGACGGGTAAGGCTTTGTCCGTTATCTGCCTAACTTTAGTGTTCGATGGAGTGTTGAGGGCAAAACCTGAATGAATCTTTGAGAGAAAGAACCTTGCAGACAGGAGCCACCATAGATCTCCATGGAGCCAGGTTGGAGTCCTGTTAGCCATAGGGTAACAGGAAGGGAAAGGAGGCAGCACAACTCTGGGGACAAAGGGCTGAGGAAAAAGAGTACGGGAGAGCCCTGGAGAAAAGCTTCGCCCAGGCTACAAGTGCCAAGGACTGATGTTATCTAGGAGTCCGTAGGATCACACAGAAAGAGGCCAGCTTCGTGGAAACCCACCTGCTAGACACACACAATGCCTGCTACCACACACACAGGCAGTACACAGAGTTAATCCCTCCGTGTTAGTCTGGTAGGGCTGCAGTAACAAAGCACCACAGACCGAGTGCCTTAAACACCACGAAGGTGTTGTCTCAGAGCTCTGGAGGTGAGAAGTCCAAAATCAAGGTGTGGCAGGGCCATGCTCCTTTTGGAGCCACAAGGGAAGTATGTGCTCCAGGCCTCTCTCCCAGTTCTTGATGGTGCCTTGGTGGTGGCTGCATGATTCCAATCTTTCCATGGTGTTCTCCCTGGGTGTGTCTACCACTGGGTCCAAATTCTCCTTTTTTATAAGGACACCAGTCACCGTGGATTGGACCTCACCTCAATGATCTCATCTTAACTTCATTGTCTGCAAAGGCCCCATTTCCAAATAAGACCACATTCTGAGGTACTGGGGGTTAGGATGTACCTTTTGGAGGGGACACAGTTCAATTCATAACCCTCCGCCCACCATGCTTACATGGCGTTGGTGTGACCACCTCTCCCCAAGTCAATCTTCGTATGCGGGTCCAAGGAGTCTTGGGGACGTTGAGACCATCAACTCGGCAATCCTCCCTAGGACTACAGAGGATAGGGCTGACATGAGCCCACAGGGATAGAAGTCCTTCCTGGAGGGCCTCAAAGGAACTCTTTAAAAATTAAGCATACACAAAATGTAGGCATAGAGATCCACAAATGAATTTCAAATTTCCAGAAACCACGAGAGGAACATGGTACCATTTATTAAGTGTTTGAGTCATGCCAACGTCTGGGCTTGGATTTGCCCCCAAGCAGACCCCGAGACAAGGATTTGGGTGCAATCACTCATTTGGGAGGTGATCTAGGAGGCATGGTGAAGGGTGGAGCAGTGAGAGAGGCAAGGGAGGAAAGCCAGTGGGGACGGGGTGGGTGAACGAGTGTGTTACCGTGGGCAGGCGACCGGGCTCAGTACCTCCGGAGGCCTCTGAGAGATTGTGTAGCGCATGCCTGGGTGCCAAAGCTGGGGTTTTTTATGCGTCAACTCCCATCTTTCACTGGTGGAGGTCCTGCAGGGCCAAAGAACAAGCTCAGGCAGAAAGATGCAGGAAGCCACAAGCTGATAGGAGCTGACTGCAGTTCACCTCCGGGGTGGGCCCCAGGCATGTGGGTGGAGCTTCTGCTGGCCCCAGGCATGGCCCTTAAGCTCAGCACAGAAATAGGAAGTAGATACTATTCCGCCCACTTTGCAGATGAGGAAACTAAGGCTCAGGGGATTCCAAAACATTCCAAAATTCACTAGTAAGTAAGTGGTTTATACAGGACAGGAACTCACTTCTAGATGACTTTTAAGCCAATATTCTTAACCACAGGGCTTTATGACTGTCGGAGCAATATGCGTTTTGTGTCACGTTATTCCAAAAAGATGAGACTTTTATTTTCTTTCTGAATTAGGTCGGGAACTAAAGCTGTCACAAATTAGAGATAGAGTGACCGCCAGCAGCAGCTCACACCCCAATTGCCAGGCTTTTGAATATGAGCTTAATTCTCCCGGGTTTCTTCACCAAACTCCCTAAGACTTGTTTCTGAGGAGAGGTACTGGAAGGAGAGTCTCCCTCCCACGCCTGGACCCCCTACCGAGGCCTATAGGGGAGTGTGACAGGACAGAGGCCCATGGCAACCACGCCCAAGTTCCGGTTGGCGGCCATGTGGTCCTCGGCTTTTGTGGACTCTCCCTTTTGCAGACTTGCCACTGCCTGTCCCTTCCCAGCTGCTCGTGAGGCCTGGGGCGGCAGGGAGACCCTGCCGAGGGGCCGCTTAAGTCTCTCACCACCTACTGCTATGATGACGTTCTCCCCAGGCTGGCGTGGAGTGACAGCGATAGATTAAATGCACCAATTAAATTAGATCCTATTTTGAAGAGCTTGAGCTGGATTTACGTTTAATTATAGTTGATTGTGCTTCCGAGTGTTCGGAGCACAGTTTCTGGGGAGAGACTAGGGAGGGCTTTTTTCCTAAGGAGCTCCTTGGGATAAGACAGGGGGAAGAAGCGGCCAGGGAGGGAGGGAGCGAGGGCAGGGTGTCCTATCTCCACCGAGAAGCCATCTCTCTTCTCCTTGTTTACTGCTTTAGGAGTCCCGTGTTACTTGGAGATTGAATGAACCCGGTGCGGGGTAGAGAAACGGGCCAGAGGCCATGGAGTTGCACTGGCTTGGGACCCATCTTGCCTCTGCCCCACTTGGCTTTATGTGTTCCCCAGGCCAAGGTAACTAACCTGTCCTATCTCCTTTCAGTGACTCATTAATTCATCTCAACAAGGATGTATTGGGCCTCTAGAATACACTGGCACTGTTCTAGGTACTGGGAATAGAGGGCCGGACAAAACAGGAAAAAAAGTCTCTGTCTTCATGGAACTCACATCCTAGTGGTGGGGCTAAAGGGGGCAGCAAGAAACAAACATATTACACGACATCGGGAAAAGAAAGCAAGGTAAAGGTGTTCATGGGCAGGAGGGTCTATTTCAGACAGTGGTCAGGGAAGCTCTGTCTGAGGGTGGTACTTGAACAAATTCCTGAAGCAATGTGGGAATCTTTGAGGGGCTGAGCCATGTGGATGTCTGGAGGAACAGCGTTCTAGGCCAAGGGAGCAGTGCCGCCCGGTCAGGGGCTGTCCCCTCTGCCCCTAGATCCTCTGCCATACTAGCAGCTGAGCCCTATCCATGTAGCCACTTCTCCCTGCCTTGAGAAAGGCAGGTTCTTAGATCTTTGCGATCGCCCTACTGGGGCTCCAGTCCCCAGAGGTGTTCATCTACAAACGTGTCTGGCTCTGTGAGAGAGTGCAGTCACCATGCACTGATTAAATGACACATCCTGCCAGTCCCCTTTGAGGACACTACTTTTGGGACCCGACTCTTTGTTGTAATGAGAAAGAAGGAGAGTTCAGAACAAAGGCCCGTGAGCCAAGTTTCCATGCACAGGTGTACTTGAAAAGTGCCTCGGACTGTAAATCCAAATGCTTGGATTTGGGTTCCTGCTTTGTCACTTACGAATCAAGTGAATTTGGGTAAATCTCTCACCCTTCTGATCTATAGTTTTGTCATCTGTAAAATATAAAACAAGTCCATCGTATCAGGCCTATGGTATCTTACAGCTAAGGATGGAGGAAGGGGGACAAGTCTTTGAAAATCATGGAATCATGAAAAGGGAGAGGGAAAAGGCCTAGAAAGACATCAGAGGAGCCCCCAGCCTTAGCCCCTGGGCATGGAGAGTTTTCAGAAACCTTTGTGTTCCGTTTAGAAGTGACAGCCCCATCAGTGGCTGGGGTAAGAGAGAAGTTCTTCCCCTGACTCCGTTTGGGTCCCCAGAAGCAGAACTGAGGTACGGATTCAAGTGCAAACAGTTAATTTCGGAGATGAGCCCCAAACACACTAGTAGGGAGAGTGGGGAAGTGAGATAGCACATCATTCAGCCAGTTGCCACTGTGGGGACACTGTGAGTCCATGTAGAACACGTGCCCCAGAGTTGTCCCACCGAGGGCAGGGAGCTGGGGCATTTATACGCCCAGTCCTGTTGTTCAATGCTTGAGGGTTGCTCTGGGGTATTGGGAGGGGTGTTAATTCTCTGGAACCGCTGACTGCCAGCTGCAGCACGCAAAGTACACTTCTAGGCTTCAGAAAGACCTGAGATAAAGGAATGAAGGAGTTGGTGCTTGAAAGTTGGGTGGCATTCACTAAAGTCAATACGGGCGAGACTCTGACAGCCCCCAAAACAGGCAGCACCTGCCCAGATTGGCCTGCAGGCAGGGGGCCCTGAGCGGGGGCTCCAGACCCACACCAGAGGGGCCGCCTCTCAGCAGCAGGTGGCAGGTCTGCTCCCTAGCCCGAGGTCCACGCGCGTGTGGTCAGGCCTCTGGCCTTTGGCAAGTAGCAGGGACAGGAATCAGGAAGGGAAAGCCCAGCTGAGAGAGGCTGAGCTTAGTGCTCCAGGAAGTTCAGTGTGCCGTGGAAACACCGTGTGCTCAGCCCCTCAGATAGTGGAGGAGCCTGGCAGATGGAAGCGTCTCTGTGTGCTGCCCCCTTCGGGGGACGCCTGCCCTGACTGGCAAGAGAGTGGCTGGCGGTATTACTATGGCAACCAACAAAAGCCCACCCAAGGATGCTCTAGTGATGTAAGAGAGGAAGTGGAGACCAGGATTCCAGGGAGTGCACCTCTATGGCAGGTGGCCAGAGCCAAAGGTAGTTGGTTTTCCTCGCTCTTGACGTTGTAATTGTAACCCATGTTACACACACACACACACACACACGCACGCACTCCACCCTAAGCTGGCTGGGACCCAGGAAAACACCTGTCACAATGTTGGGCCGACTTGCTGTGTAAGCAGAAACTAGTGGGTGTCTCTGTTTTCCCCTCCATCCAATGATTCAGATGGTACCGGTTCCTTGGCCTCCACTGTGGGAGGCGGCAAGAGCTGACGCAAAAACGTCTGGGAGGCATTTGGAGCATCTTGAAAGAGGTTGTCAAGCATTCCTGTTACGAAATGCAAAAGTTTTTCTTTTCATTTTCATGTGAAACCTTGTGAGTTTTCAAATTGCATTTACGCTATTTCAAACCAGCAGCTGTTCTGAGACCACAAGCCATCCAGAGCTGCTGACCGCAAAGTTAAGTAAGAATGAAATCCGAATTAAGAAGATGTTCTCCTGAGTCACGGCCAGATTCCAGGTTGGATTTTAAAAGCTTCCTCCCTGGCCGGCTTCCTGCGCTGACCCCCAGGCTCACAGAGCTCTGGGCTGTTGCGTATTCCTTGCCATTATATATTGAAAACAGGAAATGAAGGGGCCAGTCGGGGGGGACGGTAAGGCTTGAAACAACTTCAGAGAACAAGCTGAATCAGAAGTCATAGATCTTATCTCCCTTGCCTTTTCCATGTCCGGTTTCTTTAAAGATAAGGTAGTGAATCAAAATGTTCAGCCTTTTTTTTCTTCAAGATGGAAGCAGAGGAGGATTTCTTTAATATCCCCTTCCCTCCCAGTGTTTCCAAAGATAACCAGATGAGAGAAGTGCCTCGTGATCGTGTGCACGTGCATGCAAAATGCGATTACGGGACAATTTCCCCACCTTGGTCCCTGAGGGCTGGCGGAAGCGAGGGAGGAGGGTTGAGGCTGGGGATGGAGAGGACGCAGGTAGCCGCTGGGGCCTTGCGCGATGGTTTTTAATGATGATGCCTTTGTTGTCCTGTTTCATTAGGGCAGGGCTCAAGCCAGAGGGGACGTTGTGGGCCTCTGGCCAGTCTGTGCTGGAGAACTCAGTGAAGGTGATGGTCAGGGGCTGGGGGAGAGGGGGCAATGTTATGTGTTTGGGTCCTGCCTGTGAGATGTGGGGCACACCGAGCCAGATTGCCAGCGCCGTGGGCGTATGTCTTAGTGCCGAATCCCCCTGGCTGGGCTGGGTTGGGCAGAGTATTATATTGAGAGTGACTTGAAGCAATATTTTTGTCTAGGAGGACAAATGTGAGATGGGGTGAAGAAGACAGCAAAGCACCCCAGTTGACCACTCAGATCTGAGGGGTGAGGCCAGAAAAACGAGCCATGAGGCATTAAGGGGCACAGGGAAGGTGTGAGGAAGGGCTGGGGCAGCTCAGGGGGAGCAAGGACCTTAGGGTATAGTGACTAAGGACACAGGCTTTGGGACCAGCAGCCTTTGGTTCAAATCCAGCTCTGCCACAGGCACGTGACCCAAACCTGGGGGGTTGGTTTGGTTTGGTTTGGTTTGTAACATTGGTCAGTACCTATATCAGGGCGTTGTTATGGAAATGAAACAAGTTAACTTTTTAAAAAGTGCTTGAGGTGGTGAAGTGTGCAGGGTGCTGGAAGGATGTACTTATGTAGTTCCAGGAAAACCGTGCTTAGGGAGCGGGGAGGCTGCCAGGTTAAAGGGAAAACACAAAGGTAGGCGCGATGCTTATTTATGAAACAGCTTCGATGGCCTTTTGGTGAACCTCGAGAACAATTTACATCTGGCAAAGCAAATTGGGGATGAGCAAGAGAGTCTAGGTTTTGTCAGCTGTTGGGGGCAGCCCCCTGGGAAAGGAGGCCCCTTGACTCTCTTAAGCAGTAGACGCCTGGCCTTGGCCCTGCTCCACTCTGCCAAGTGTGATGGATGTGGGTCAGGCCCTGGAAAGGCCAGGCTTCCCTCTTGAGGCAGTTGGGAAAGAGGAACTTGCAGGAAATGAAGGAAGAAGAAGGGATCTATGGAGTGAGAGGTACTGAAAAGGGATGGTAGAGAAAATACAGTAGGGGTTGCGGTGCGGGGGGGAATTGTGCCGTGCACAACATGTACGGCTGTCCAGACGAGCCCAGGAGTGGGGATGTGAGAAGAAACAAAACAAATTAGAGAAGGGAAAGACAACGGGCAGGGCAGCAGAGAGGGACACAGGGGATGGCTGTTCCAGGTTTGATTTCACGCACAGCCCAAGAGAATGGAAGGTCTGTTGCTTTGAGAGTTCTTTCTGCCACTGAAAAGTTTAACATAAATGAAAAAGCACAGGCCACAGGCTATGTGTTTGTCCCAAAAGAAGGAAGAAGAGGAGATGGATTAATATTCCTGGGATAGGGACTTAGCAAACAGGTTATTATCCCCTCGCCGCACCCCCGCACCTCTCCTGGGGGCACCAGAATGGGAGGAAGGCTCCTTCAAATACTGTCCCATCTCTGCTCATGGGCCCCTTGTTCCCACCTCCCTCCATCCCCCAGGCCCTGGGGAGCTCACTTCTGATTAGGGCAGAGCCTCTTATGTTCACATTCCCAGATGGGTATCGGCCTTTGAAACCCCCTTCCAGGTGAACAGAAAACTGGCCAGTGAGGCATTTTAATTACCTTTCTCCAGGCATCTTGGAGCAGCCTGACGTTCCCATTGGACTCCTGGGAGCCAGGCTCTTCTGGGTGGAGGTGGGGGGATTGGAAGCCTCTACATGCAGCTCAAGAGTTTAAGATGCCTCCACCACCAGGCCCAGGAGGAGCCATGATGGCCCTTCAGTGTAAGGGGCATGGGCTCCATCCTCTTTGTCAGTGATTCTCAGCCCTGGTTGCCCATTTGAGTCAGAAGGAAGCTAAAAAAAAATTCTGGGCCCAGTTCCCACCCTGAAACAATGGAATTAGAACCTCTTAAGCATGGAGCCCAAAGATGTATATTTCTTAAAAGCTCTTCCAGGTACTTGTAACAATCAAGGTTGGGAAACTACTACTCTAGCCACTTAAGTGACTCCAAGTAGCAACTCACATTCCCTCCCTGAGCCTCAACTTACCCACCAGCAAAACAATGGAGCTAGACTTTGTAATCTATATATCTCATTAGTCCTAATATTCTGCAACTCTGTGACCTAGCAGCAGGCAAGACACTTGTATACTTTCCTCATGAGTACATAGGCAGTCAAAACATACACACACATGCACACGCTCATATATTCCTCTTCTTCTCTAGTCTATAACCTTCACCATGTCCCTCCTAATGTACAGAAATACTAGATCTCAACAATTCCTCCCCCTGCACACTTCCTTCCCCAAAGGAGCTGACAGAAAATTCCAGAAACATTTTAGGTAGAAGACCAAAAGTCAGAAGTTCTGGGACAATAACCAGAAGTTGAGTTTGCTAAAAGAACTGAAGGTACAGAAATAAGTTGCCAGCCTGGATGGGCCCTGGAGGTCCCCTCTAACCCCTCTGATTGTTCCTGAAGAAATTAGACTCCACTAGGTGAAGTTCATTGTCTAAGGTCACTCAGATGGCAGAGCCAGGGCAAGTTCGAGACCCAAGTATGGTCTAAGGACCTTCTGTATCAGAATGATCCAGAAAATGGCTTCAGATGCATGTTCCTGGGATTTCACATATGCCATTCCTCACATGTGTGAGGGGAGCAGGAAGTTGATTTGAAATCTGCTCTCCTGGTGAGCCCAGAACTTTTCTGCATCCCACGATCTTGGTAGCAGGGAACAGGCCCGGCGTGCTGGAGGCCAAGTACAGTAGCCCAGGGGTACCCACCTCTGCTTGGTGGCTGGAAATTCTCAGTGCATGTCACTCTTTTCTGTAAAGTTGGATGGCTCACTGGTGGGAGGTGGGGAGGCAGTGATGGGAGGAGAGTGACCCAACCGTGACCCAAACCTGGTGCCTGACCAGATGGGCTGAGGCCACATGCCATTAACCCGGCCCCTCCCCCAGCAGGAGCCCACTGGAGGGGTGCCTGTGCTGAGCGGAGCCCCAGTCAGCATCTATGGCCCAGCAAGGAGGGCAAGGCTGAATTCAGGGGTTCAGCTGCAACATGCGCAAGGCCAGATTGTGGTCCAAGTCAGACTGGATGTCATTCACTCTTGCAGCTCAGCAGACGTTAGAGCTGCTGTCTTTTGCCCTGCCCCCACTATAATCTGTCAGTGAAACTTTAAGCTCGAGGGCCTGCTCTGTACAAAGCTTTCGCCAGCCATTTCTGTTCTCAGAAGGTCGTCGTAAAAAAAATAATCATGGGATGGGGCTTCCCTGGTGGCGCAGTGGTTGAGAGTCCGCCTGCC
>NW_020174707.1:482185-514565 GCF_003031525.2 Neophocaena asiaeorientalis asiaeorientalis
AAAAAAAAAAAAAAAAATCATGGGTGGCGTGAGCTGAACCCCTATTATGTGCCAGGCTCTGTGTGAGATGCTTTCAGGCCTTCCCTTGTTTGATCCATGTGAGTGTAGTAGGCAGGATAATGGCCCCCAAAGATGTCCACGTCCTAATCCCCAGAACCTAGAAATGTTACCTTATCTGACAAAAGGGACTTTGCCGGTGTGGTTAAATTTAACTATCCTGAGATGCGGAGATTAGCCTGAATTATCTGGATGGGCCCAGTATAATCACAAGGGGCCTTATTAGAGAGAGGCAGGAGGCTCAGAGTCAGAAAGAAGACATGAAGATGGAAACAGAGGTTAGAGAGGAGAGAAGATGCTACACGGCTAGCTTTGAAGGTGTAGGAAGGGGCCATGAGCCAAGGAATGTAGGTGGCCTCTAGAAGCTGGAAAAGCAAGGAAATGGTGTCAGGGTGGACATTCTTGCTGATCTGTCTTCCTTGGGTAAAATGGATCTCTGACTTGCCCTCAGAGCACCACGCCTCTGCCACAGCCATGAGACCACTTCTCAGGTCCTAGAGGGGGCTCCCCTTGGCTTAAACCAGTGAAGACCCCCCCATCCTTGGCCACATTTGAGCCTCTGGGTCAATGCTGGGGCCTGTGGGTGGCAGAGGGGTGAGAAGGGGAGAAGGTCCCTCTTCCTTCTTCAAGCTACTGGAAGAGATGCTCTCTTCCACTGAATGATGAAGGGCGAAGGTAGGAGGCTCTGCCACTCCTGGGCCACTGACAACCACAAGGGGAGGGTCCGTCAGTGGTCCAGGTGGGTTGAATGTCTCCGAACTGTATCCTACCATCATGGTTTGCAGAGAGGAGCCCTAGAGTGGAGTGAGGGCATGGCTGGGAGGCCGGGCAGAAGAGCTATTTGTATAAGAACATATTGTATCACGGGAAAGATGATGACGGGCTAGGGCAGAGTTTCCTCTTAGGCTTTCAAGCAGTGGCTCTTCCATGGAAGATAGGCCCCTGTCTTGTGCCTAAGTATCCAATAAACATTTGTTAAATGAATGAATGAATGGATGAACGCTGAATGAGAGCAGAAGGCAGCTAGGAGCACAGCAGAGCAAGTGTGTCACCCTATAATAGCTGGTAACTGATCTCAGGAGGAAAGACGTGGGGTCCCTGACAGAGAAGGGGCTCTGATTTTGTGGGAGTGGGGACTGAGCTGAGAGGGGGCAACCATGCCTAACTGGGTGAGTGGATGAAGGATGGTTGCCTCTGAACAGAAACCACGGGGTGCAGCTGGGGCAGGCTCACCCTAGGCCATCCAGGAGTAGCCAGAGGGAATTCTAGAAATTTCAAGAAATCTAGGATTCAAGCCAGAATTCTGGAAATTTCACTGAGTGGGCCAGAGCTGGTGATTATTCTTGGTCCTGTTCTTGGGGGCCTTTTCTCATTCACACTCCGGCACGGTGAAGAAAAAAATTGATGACTTGACAAACCTTCTTCAGTCTGAGGTATGTCTCTTTTCATGTTCAACTCACTCTGATTGCAGACCCCCATCTTCCCGTGTCTCTTCTCTAGCACGTGCTGCGACCCTCTTTCTCTCTCTGCATCCCATAATACATCCAGACATCACCTGATGTCAGTTGTCTATGGCGTCTGGAAAATAATTAGGAAATCTTTTCTGGCCACAGTCTCATTACCATCACTCACCAAATGGTCCTCATGTGGATCTTGTTCCAGAATATTCTCAGTAAAATGGTTTGAAACAGCCAAACCGGAAGCAGCAGCCCCATGTCCATCAGCAGGGGAGTGGATAGATAAATCAGGGTATATTCATGCATGGAGGAAAATGAACAGTTACTTGGAGCAACACAGATGAATCTCACAAGCACAATACTGAGCAAAAGAAGTCACGTTGAAGATTCCAGACTGTATAAGTCCATTTATGAATATATTTCAAAGGTGGGCAAAAGGAAAGTGTGATGTTAGGAATTAGGATGAATAGAGTAGAGGGAAGGGGTAGGGCTGGAGGAGGAATGAAGGAGGCTTCTTGGGTGCTGGGAAGGCTCTATGTTTTGACCTGAGTCACAGTTCAGTAACACCTGCTTTGTGGTCATTCATTGGGCTGGATATTCAGGGACTGTGTGTTTTTCTGCATGTGTGTTTTTTATTTTTATAATAAAAAAGCTTGCAGTCCATAATGCCATTACCCAAGAAAAAGGAAAATTTACATAGCCCGTGTTGCCTAGTTGGAGACCCACTTTGCTGTCTCATGCTACACATGATTTCAAGGGTTGTGCTTGGCTCTGGTGGTTCCAAATCACAGTAGACCTGGTCTCCTTGGCTCATTTTTTTAAAAAATCATCCACTTCATATAGATGCACAGCTTTCCGAGGGCACACCTGTGGTTTTGAAGGTGTGGAGTGCAGGTCAGCAGTGCAGCCTCTGTTTTCCTCTTCACCCACACACCCCTCCTAAACACCAGGCTCCTTGCTTGGCAGCTGACTTTAGCCACGCCCCCTCAGTCCATCAGAGATGGGGTCAAGGTTTTAACCCCCTTTCTCCTAAGTGAGCTCTTGCTCCCTATGTAAATTTACCCGCACCTTCCCTAGAGAATATCAGGTTCCTCTTCCCTGAGCTTTAGTTGTGGGGGACAGCCTTTTCCAACCCTTCTCTATAACAGTGGTGCCTACTTGCTTTACAGATACAAAACTGAAACATCAGGGATGGGTCCCTCATGAACAAAAAGGTCTGCTCCCTGGGGATTTTCAGTCTCCTCTGCTAGAAACAAAGAAGCTGATAACTCTTAAGGATGAACCTTAAGAAGGGGAGGGAATTTAGAGGGGAGGAGGGAGGGAGGGAGGAGAGGAGGAGGAAAGAAGGGGACACGAAGGGGTAGGGGGAAGGGCAGGAGGCAAGGGAAGGGCATAGGGAGAGGAAGGGAGGGGGAAAGGAAGAAAAGAGGTTAAATTAAATTCATATGTTGAAGTCCCAAACCCCAATGTGATGGTATCTGGAAGTGGAGCCTTTGGGAGGTGATTAGGTGTAGATGAGGGTGGGCCCCATGATGGGATTAGTGCCTTTATAAGGAGATGAAGGGACCAGAGCTCTCTATCCCTGCTGTCTGTGTACCAAGAGGAGAATGGTTACCAAGAACCGGACCATGCTGCCATCCTGATCTCACGCTTCCAGCCTCCAGAACCATGAGAAATCAATGTTTGTTGTTTAAACCACCCAGTCTGTGGTAACTTGTTGTAGCAGCTTGAACTGACTAAAATACTTGCCAAATTAAAGATGCTGGACACTGGTCCACAAGAGACCTCCCAGCTCCACATAATATCAAATGGCAAAAATCTCCCAGAGATCTCCATCTCAACACCAGCACCCAGCTTCACTCATCGACCAGGAAGCTACAGTGCTGGACACCCTATGCCAAACAACTAGCAAGACAGGAACACAACCACACCCGTTAGCAGAGATGCTGCCTAAAATCATAATAAGCCCACAGACACTCCAAAACACACCCCCAGACGTGGACCTGCCCACCAGAAAGACAAGATCCAGCCTCATCCACCAGAACACAGGCACTAGTCCCCTCCACCAGGAAGCCCACACAACCCACTACATCCAATAATCACAATTAAAAAAAAAAAACATTCAGTCCATAGCAGCCAGCTAAGGAATGAGATGAACATCTATAAATGCGTGAATGCGGTGTATCCACCAAGCTCAAACCAGGAGAGGTGGGGCAGCATCACTGGAAGATGCTAACAAGGCTGTTCTAGGACAGGAAAAAAGATGCACACCAGGGAAGGAAACTGAGACTCCTTTCTGCCCAAGAGGTGCTATGGGCCTCAAACCTGAGCAGAACCAAGTATGCGGGTGGAAAACGGGTGAAGTCGAGGGATGGTGTGTGAGTCGTGCGTAAGAGGCCATATTATTTTTTCTTCTTACCTAATTGAGATAGACATGCAGAAAAGTGCACAAATCACAGGTGTAAAGCTTAATGATTTTTTTACAAATTCAACACATCTGTACAACCAGCTCCCAGATCAAGAAACAACATGACCAACATCCTAGAAGGCCCCTTGTATTCCCTTCCTTTCACAACCTATGCCAGTGAAGGCTATCCTGACTTCCAACAGCATAGATGAATTTTGCTTGTTTCTGAACTCTGTATAAACAGAATCATGTGAATATGTACCATTTTGTGTCTGACTTCTTTCACTCAAGATTATGTTTGTGAGATTCATCCATAGTGTTGCACTTAGTTGCCTTTGTTCATTCTCACTGCTATATAGTGTTCCACTGTGTGAATATACCATGCTTTGTTTATCTGTTCTCCTGTTGACAGACATTTGCGTTGTTTCCAGTCTTTGACTATTAGGAATATTCTTGAAGGTGGCTTTTCAGTGAGCATATGCATGCATCTCTGTTGGTAGACACCTAGGAGTGGAATTGCCGGACGAGAGCTGTGTGTTTCTTCAGCTTTAGTAGATACTTGCAAACAGTTTTCCAAAGCTACTAGATCATGGAGACACTTTTGAGAGTGAATGGGTTGCTAACTGGTTAAGGTACCAGAACCAGAGGAATAAACTGGGACTGTCCTGGGCAAACTGGATCAGTCGCCTCTCAATCCACACACCCTGGGCCTTCTTGGCAGGGTGCACCTCGGAATAAGATGGATGTGGCTTGAGGGGGCATTCTTGCAACTGTGTGTGTTTCATAAAGCTGAGAAGCTGCAGATGTCCTTGCGATAAAAATCCATAAACTAACACCTTCCCCTCTGCAGATAATGGGTTCTGGACACATACCCTCTGGCTAAGCTCTTCTTTTATCGTTTATGAGCATTCTCCCAACATCTCCTCCAGCCTTCATGGAAGTTGGTTGAAGCTGAAACTCTTGGCAGGTCCCTGAACCACACAGCCAAAAAAATTATACGCTGTGCACATCTGCAGCAAGAAACATGAGGCTTTCTAGGGGAGATTTATTGCCTCCTTTCCCTCCCCCTTTTGGAAGGATTCTGGATGCTGCTCCTTGTGTATAGCATGTGCCTCCGGCTTATCACTACAGTAAGTATAAAAGCAATTAATTTTTCCCCCTTTTGGAAAGCGGAAGTTTTAACCGCACTTCAATACCATTTGCATTTCTGATTTCTATCAAGTTCACACTTCCAGCAAAGAAAGTCCTGCTGATATAATTTGTTTTTTTAATTGTGTATTCTCTGGCAGGAAGCTGCTTCTTTTGCTCCCAAAGCAGAAAACACGTACACATTGGGAGGAACTCAGCTCTGACCTCTGCTACAGGGCAGCTCACCTTATTGGCATTAGGGAAGTGAGGACAGGTGTAGGAATTTGGAGTGGGGTCCTCTTGCATTTTTATACACATGTTCAGATGTGCTGAGCTCGTGAAATTCCATTGCCTGATTTGGGTGAAGTGGGCAGCTTTTGAGAAGCGTGTCTGTGTACCTGGTTGTAATTTACTCACATGTTCAGAGAAATTTTCGTAAGACAGACCGGATTTATTTCTTGCTCACTTTCACTGGTTGATATCCTTTGATACTGTTTCCACAGCATTATTTAGACTTACAGAATGTTTAGGCTGTAAGGGATCCAAGGGACCATATGACCTGACGATCCACTCATGTTATGGGTGAGGAGAGTGTGGTAGATTGAATGCATGGTCCCAATGCTTCATTCTGCCTTGCTTCATGGCATTGTCCCGGCATTGCCATAGGTGGAGTGTACTTCCCTGTCCCTTGATCTGAGGCATAGCCAAGTGACTTGCTCTGGCCAATGAAATGGGCCTTAAGATAGTTAGGAGCCTAGACCTCAAGAGGCCCCACGTACGTCTACATCCTCCTGGTGCCTCTGCTATTGTATGAAAAGAACATGTGCACCTAGCCCACTGGGCCAGGAGAAGAGACACATGGAGCAGAGTTGGCTCAGCCAACCCTCAGTCCTGTGACACGAAGCCGAGCCACTGCAGCCTACAGCACTGCTGCCAAGCTAAGCCCAGCCTAGATCAGCTAAACAAACCCAGCCACCCCCCAGGTCTGTGGTACTAATTGCTTGTCGTTGTATGACACTGAGACCATCGGTATTTTTCCATGGTGATTTGCTAAGCAATACAGATGCTGGAGGCCAGGGAGGAAAAGGGACTCCCCTTTGTCGCCCAGCTGGCTTGTGTTCAAGGCAAGTCTAGAACCCGTGTCCCCTGTTCTCAGGCTTGCAGAAGATACCCTAGGATTTTCACGTGCCTGGCAAAGATACTGCTTGGTCGTAGGTCTTGCAGCTTTTGGGAAATGTAGCTTGTAAAAAATCGTTGAGAGAAAACAGATGAAACTTTACGTGGCTCCCGGGATTAATAATGTAACAGGGATTGTTCCACTTCTGGTTTGAAGTGAATCTGAACTGGCTGTTCCACCCCTATCCCCTTCTGACAGCTGTGGAGTTCCCCAGGACAGAGGGTGTAATAGCTTGGGAGCTGCTCCAAATAGCATCTACAAGAGCCAGGGCTTCACTAGCCCTGGAGGCCATCATGACTGGAGCTGGGATTTGGCCCTTTTCTGGACAAGCAGGAAGCCCAAGCCCCCATCTCAGCGTCCTCAGACCCAGGCCAGCCTCTGCGAGAAGCACAAGGAAGATCCAGAAGGATAAACTGTCCCACACCCCAGCTCTCTCCCCGCAAAGATCAAAATTCCACGTTTAGAACTCGGCGCCTTTATGCCAATGACCCCTGAGATGCAGGAACTTGATGGGGGTGGACATGGAGAAGGAGAGGTGCCACACTGGAAGCTTATGTCACCGACTTACACCTCCCTGTAAATAAAGCCTCCTGCCACCCCTTCTGGGACTTGCCACTCACTGACCTGTCTTGCCTTGGCCTGCAGAGAAAAAGTGCCGTTCATCATTAGACTGCCATGGCTGCCTTGTCTCGTGGCACCACTCCGGAGGAGATTTTATCATGCCAAAGAACTCTCTTTTCTCCACTTTTAAAACGCCCTGTCTTGATAAGGGCTAGGGCTCCAGATAGAGGGTGGGTATGAGATATGGGGGAAAGAAAACCCCAGGCTGCCATATAAGGATGCATAGTTGACCCTTGATCAATACCTGCCTCCATTCTATATTATAAGTTCAAAAAAGAGGGAGATCACATCTACCTTGTTTCCAGTTGTAGGCCTGGTTCATACCACGATGCCAGGCACAGTAAGCAGTATCAATAAGTATTATAGGAATGAAAGAGTGAATGAATGCACACACCTGTTCCGGGAGATAACCCACAAAGGACATCTTTGCACACCCAGCCCGACACGGTTCAGCGTGTCAGGCCTGGGCCTGGAGGTCCTTTGGCACCTGGCTGCAGACCCTCTTCCACTCCGCATGGCGCCACACCATGCTAAGCTTGTCTCGACAGGTCAGTCGCTGCTGAGCTGACATCTCCATCCCCCAGGGCTCCGTCATGACTGGAAGACACAGGAAAGAGACTGGGAACCGTGGCAACCACGGCAAGTGATCCAACTGTCCTCTCCCCCCGGGGCAACCTTGGTCTCTTGCTCGTGTTCAGTCCTTACCCTGGATTCCCCGGCAGGAGCTGGTGAGCTGACAGCATGTGCTGCCCCCTGGGCCCAACGCTGCTGATCTAGTGCCTTGTGCCAGCCGGGCAGCAGCACAAAGTCACCAATACAAAAGAGTCCAGACTGGCAGGTGCCACTAACCCCCTATGACAGGGACGAGACTCTGACAGGAGGTGTCTGATAAGGGGATCACGTGGCCTTTATCCTTGCGCGCTGCCACGAGAGGTTATCTGAGTCCAGTTCAGAGAGGATGACAAAAATGCTTCTGAGTACTTGCGACTTCCCCTGGTGCACGTGTGCTGCCTCGGTCCGGGTTCACCCGAAACCCAGCGCTAAGTCAAGACGTGGGTGCAGCTGACTGACTTGAGATCTGATCCCACAGAATGGGGGAGAGGAAGCAGGGAGGGTGAGACAGGGAAGGGAGGAAATGGAGTTTATTGTGTGCCGATGAGCTGTGGGCACCTGGTAGGGATCCACTGAGAAGCCCCGTGAAGCAGGCCCCAGTGAAGGGGGAGGTTGACGCATGGATCCTCCACCGCCTGGCCGCCAGTGCTTGAAGGCTGCCCCCTGGGCCCTTAACTCCCTCACATTTCCCAGTTGCACCTGTGCTAAGCAAAGCAAGCTCCCATGGTGCTGGGGCAAGCCCTCAGACAGAGCAGATGAGAGATGCAGGTCTCGGGGCAGGGGAGATATCCTGTGATCCAGAACAGTGCACCTCAGCTACAATGAACTCAGGTGGGTCTAGACGGTGCAGGTGGGGCATCCACATGGTCTACAATTTGCTTACAACTGGCCTGGAACCAGAAGACATGGTTCCTTCTTCCATTTAACCAGGAGATCTTAGCCAGCTCACCCTCAGCCTCAATTTCCCAACCCAGAAAAAAAATAATAGATTTTGCCCATCCAGCTTTTAAAAAAATATCTTTATTGGAGTATAATTGTCCCATCCAAATTTGCAGGGTTGTTGTGGCAATCAAATTAAAGCAGAGAATCAAATAGAAATTACCTTTATGTTTATATGAAATCCTGTTCCTTTCATTAACTTGTCCAAAAAGGTATATCGCTCACCTGTCAGTAGGTTAAATATGGAGCGTTTCCAAGGATACATGTTGTCAAAGATACTTTAAGAGACCGAGGGTAAAATCCCATTTCAGATGGGAATGTGTCAATGAGTCAACCTGCAGTGGGTCCCAAATGTTCCTCTATATAAATTTGGTCTCATAGAACGGAAAACTGTCATTACCTCAGTCAAAGAATTCTTCTAAGAGCAAATCAAATGCTGTTTGAAGCCACTAAGTTTTGAGGTTGTTTGTTAGGCAGCAGTAGATGACTGGGGCAATGTCCTTCAAGGGTCATGGCAGCCTTTGCCTCTCCTTAGACGCATTCCCCTCTTCTTCCCACTACTTTCTCAAACAGTCCCTTAGCAGAGCTAAGAGCCTTCCCGTTGAGACTCTTCTCCACTCGCACAGAATCCTTTACAGTACACACACCTCTCTTACCATTTCTCACGCTGTGCCTTATCATTTCCATTCTTGTCCGTTTACCTTTAAGGGCTATGCACTTTTTCAAGGCTTAGACCAAATCTGATTCCTTTCTGGGTCTCCTATGCCTACTACAGTGTGTGGCACATAATAGGTACTCAAAAATGCATCTTTAAAAGTAGGAATCATTGTTTTTTAATTCATCCGTGAACTGAAATATGGGTTGAATCTAAGGGAGGGAGCCCAAGGGAATGAGAAGGGGTGTCTTTCACCCAAAAATTCATAAAGGGAATTCAGAGCTGGCCGGCGGGAGAGAATGGTTCTAGATAATTGGATTCACTTTCCTCAAACTCCTCCTTGTATTTGGAGATGTTGGAAAGCTACATTTTGCAGACTCCTTTGAAACTAGGGTTCTATCAATTTGATACGGTCCTGAGAGATTTGGAAAGTAGAAGGGAGGAGGAGGTCACCTCTCTGAGGCAGTTCCGGTGGCCAGGTGGGCTCTGCCCTCATGAGTGTTGGCAGCAGCTGGACTGGGACTCCATGGTCCACCGTCTGGTCAACAGCTTTTTATGGATGTGGGTGGCCTTGAAGGAAGCGAGCGAACGTTTCTTGACCTCTGGGTCAGAGCTATAGGGGTGTCTGTCCTGTGACACGAAAGCCAGAATACATTTTCCCCTCCTTACTTCCAATGATTTTGAAAGTACCCTGTATTAAATCCCTTTCCACTTGAAATACCCACATTGGTTTCTGTTTCCTGCGCTGATCCCGATGCAAGTATGCTGGTTGGGAACAATCAGTGGGAAGAAGGAGAGAGATGTCCTGTATATGAGAAGCTGTGGAGGAAGAGGTGGGACAGCTCCGGGGAAAAGCTGAGAGGCTTGGCTGGCTAAGCCCTAGGCAGTGTAAGGATCTGGGGTAATGGAAAATATCATTGGCCCTGGTCTACTGAATGCTGAGAGGCCTGGTGGCCAAGAGTAGGAAAAGCTTCCAAATTAGGGGAGGCGTGACTGGGAGGCATGATTCCCTCGGGTAACAAGGAGGGCCAATCAGAGGATGCCTCTGGGGGCTTCACAGGAATAGGGAGCACAGGCCCCAAAGCCAAGGTCTCCACACACCATCTGGAGGAGGTGGGCAACACAAAGTCAATATCGGGAACAGGGGCAGGGAAATTCTGGATCCGGTCAAGAAGGACTGGGAAGAATCCAGGCTAAAATTCAAGAAGTCTGGTATTGTTGGATGAGCCTCGAGCGCTATATAGCCAACCACATTTTACAGCGTGATGTTGATGAAGCTCTTAGTGGGGGCAGTGATGGTTTGTTGATGATGTGTATTTTCCCAGAGGTCAGAAAGTAGAATGGAATTTACTTCAGTTCCATAACAATAACAAGACCCCTGAGCCCTTGCTGCAAGAGACATCTCTATGTAAATATTGAAGACAAGATGGCCCCGGGGTTTGGAGCAGGGACTTTCACATCAAGAAGATCTGGGGGGCTTCTCTGGTGGCACAGTGGTTGAGGGTCCGCCTGACGATGCAGGGGACGCGGGTTCGTGCCCCGGTCCGGGAAGATCCCACGTGCCGCGGAGCGGCTGGGCCCGTGAGCCATGGCCGCTGAGCCTGCGCGTCCGGAGCCTGTGCTCCGCAACGGGAGAGGCCATGACAGTGAGAGGCCCGCGTACCGCAAAAAAAAAAAAGAAAAAGAAGATCTGGGTTTGAGTCTCAACCTCATCACTTTCCAGTAGTTAAACTTAAGGCGAGTTAATTAACCTCTCTGAGCCCCTGTTTCTTAGTTTGAAAGTGGAGACGCTAATATTAACTCCCTCAGAAGGTTGCTGCAATGATTAAATGCAATACTGCCTTTTAAAGCACAAAGCACAATGCCAGGCCAACAGCAAATGCTTTAAAAAATAATGGCCACAAACCCAGTGGATTGTGGGAAATAATCAACAGCCAGTCTGGAGCAATTTACCTACACAAAATCTGTTGTTAACATTTAAAAATTCTTTGGAGAAAAGGTAACACATACAGAATTACAGTATTGTTTGTAAACATGTTTATATCCATAGTAATAAGTTAAAAATGATGAAATATTTATTTTTAATGACTGGCAATGATAAAATTTAATATTTAAGATAGTCTTTGAAGCACTTTCTATGCATTCAATCATTTAATACTCTCAACAGTCCTATTAGGTGGATACTATTATCACCCTCACCTTAGTATAGATCAGGAAACTCAGGGCTCAGAAAGGCTAAACAACTTACCCAAGGTCACACAGCTAGCAGGATGCTGAGGTCAGTTTCGACCCCTGTTGTTCTGGCTAACCAGCAATTAACCACAACCATAAAATGCCTCTCATCTGAAGAATGTTCCAGGGCAGTTGCAAGATCAGAACTTATTTGTAAGCAGGGATTGTTCTGTTATTAAAGAACTTGCAAGGGAGACTAGAAAAAGAAATATATTGCTCGTGTGAGTAAATATTTACATACACCAAAATATTTATGTTCATATATGTGAGTACTGCTTTCTGCAGGGGGAGAGGAAAACGTGTAAATATTTACTCACTGGAAATAGCTGACAAGTAGTTAGGAAATAAGAATATTTATGCTGTACACTGCTTTTGTGCTGTCAAATGGTTTCATCTGGAGTCTATGCACTAATTCCCAAATTGGACAAGCAACACAAGAATCCTCAAATGATAAATCCAAGGATCCTTTTGGAGGTTCCTAACTTCTATGAGACCAATTTCCAAATAAAGTTAATTCCAATTTTCCTAACTCATATTTTCTAAAAATGTACACTGCCTTCTAAGATGTCCTGATTCTTTCCAGGAGGAATTATCCGTAAGCCCCAAATCAGAGGCTCATTATGCCCAGAGTCCCACGCTGTGGGTTTTGACTGGGAGACATACTCTGGGGACCACTTCTGGACCAGCACTTGGACAGAAGCAGGTCAAATACTGAATTGACTGGACGATGGTGAGCCTCAGACAGCACCAAAGACAAGAAAATTTTCAAATTAAAAAAACCCCATTTTTACATGAATAATGAGGATTTTGAGAGAGAGTGTAGCAAAATGGAATTGAAATAGATGAATATATATATATATATATATGTATATATACATAGTGGACCTAGTGTATTGGCTTTGGGTTGGTACTTTCGCATGTCATTGTGTGGCAGATATTGTGCCAGATATCCTTATTGTGGCAGATATCCTTTGTGTCAATTGGATGGCCTTCAGCTGCAAATAACAAAGTCTTGATGCGACAGATTTAAACAACAGAGGATGTATTACCTCATGTAATAAGGAGGTCCAAGGTGGGAATGTTCTGGAGTTGGTCTCATGTTTCTTCCATCTTTCCCTCTGCATTCTTGGCATAGCGTCTTGTCCTTGGCGAGATTGCGTTATGAGATTGCCTCTGGAAGTCATTTGCAGATACCACAAAGTCTAATAGAAGTAGAGAGATTTTCATGTTCATATGTCTCTCTTTCTTATCCAAATATTTCCCAGAAGCCTTCAGCAGACTGCCCCTCATAGATCATTGGCCAGAACTAAATCACATGCTCACGCCTAACCAATCACTACCAAGGGGGCTAGGACTGCCATATTTAACTTTGTTGAATCATGAGTTCTCTGCCTTCTGAGGACAGGGCTGAGGGCTGATTCCTTTGAAACACGTGACCTCCTTGAGCAAGGGGGATTCCTGAATGATACTGAGGTTTGGTAAGAAAGGATAAAGAAGGTAGTCATGGGGTAGGCAACCAACAGGGTCCGTTGCATCTCATTTGAAAGGGGGGGAAAACAAGGCTCAAAGAAGTTGTGACCATGCATTTAGGAAATGCTACAGCTCTAATTCAAACCCAGAGCTTTTTCTGTCATACCACAGCTGCCTTAAGTACCTTCAACTGCTGCTGCTTTCATGTTACTGGAACAGTTAGGTGCGTGGGCACAATTGATGTTTTCCACTGAGCTCCCTTCTCTATTTCCTGTCTACACAATTGTGAAAGGGCTGTTTGTGTAAATTTAATTAATTCATAGGCATTACCCACCCACCATTGGCTACAAGCCTCCTTTCCCCCTCCCTCTCCAGCAATCCTGCCAGAGGCTACGCTTGCCTTAGCTTGCAGACCTACCCAGAAGAGCGTCTCTGGACCTGGGCAGCGGAAGAGTGAGCAGCCAGAGAAGGGACTCTGGTTCCTTGGCCAACACTGTTTTTGCTGTAGTTCCCTGAGCCTATCCCACACTCTGTCTCCCTCAGGCTTAGATTCTGGATGCCCAGCGCTCAGTCTCCCTAGCTTGGATTGTATATTGCCGGTCATCCAGCTGCCTGTCACTCTGGTGTCTGGAGAATATCTGCTCTTCTCTCCTTAAGATGATGTGTCCAGTATCTCTTAGTTCCTGGATCCCTGACTCCTTGACACAGACCAAGGTGTTACTCTTTTCAGTTCCCTTTGTCTCTAGAACTTTCCTCTCCTCCCACTTAGGTCATCGTCTTATATCAGATTGTCTCTTTCCTTATTGTATTGTGAGTCTCCTGGTGGCAGAGTCTACATCTCTTTATCTTGGCCTAACTAACCCCAGTGAAGATGAAGATATCTTTAACATGGTGGCGACCATCTTCCTTGCAAGATCTGTATGCCTGAAATTTCATATGCGTGGGAGCTTTTGTGTCTTGGCTAATGAAAGAGGAAGGCTATTTGTTTGTTTTATTTGTCTGGTTTGCTTGTTTACTTATTTTTAATGCCAAAGCAGTAGGAGAATAGAGAGAAGAAAGGGAAGCGGAAGAGAGGATATGGCATGTGTTCTACCATGGCAGAGGCTGCTGGTGATCTACCTAAATACCTTAAATATGCTCCTCTATTTCTTATTAACGGAACCTTCATTTTGTTCATGGTGGCAATATGCCCAGCTAAAAGTGTACCTTTCCCAGCTACCATGCAGCTAACGGTAGCTACACGCCATAGTTCTGGCCGTTGAGATATAAATAGAAGTCATTATCTGGGCCTTCCAGGAATGCTTGTGTGGGAGACTTTGGTTCACCCCTAGACTTCCCTTCAGGAATAAACAACTTGTTGCTTCAGCCACTGGGAACAATTTTGGCAGATATCCCTTGGCTGTTAGCAGCTACATAGATTGCCTCAGCTGAAGAAATCATATTCCCAGGAGGCTAGCCACCAGTGACTTCTCAACATGAAGGATTAATATCTGGCCCCTTCATCCCAACTTGGGTCAACTCCAGAGGGCCATCAAGCTCCATAGCTCCCAATGGGATTGGTTGAGACCGTCATTGTGACTGCATCATGGCCCAGCTTCTCCACTCTTTTTTCCTTCCTCACCTTCTCCATGTGTTGATCCTAAGAGTTCTCCCTAATAAATCTCCTACATGCGAATCTTCATCTAAGAGTCTGAATCCTGGGGAACGCAACCCGTGATAGCTCCTTAAAGAGGAAGATTCTTTGGACTTATAGCTCTGGCCTCTCCCTTTTTCCTACCTGGCACACAGATATTACACAGACGGCACAGCAGCCATCTTGTGACCATGAGACAAGAAGACTAGGAGAAAGCCACACACTCAGAACAGCCTATGCTCCTGGTGGCATTGTGGAACCATGGGACAGTCCTGAACTGACTGACTACCTCTGAACCTCTTGTTCCATGAAAAAGAAAAACAAATCACAATTTGGCTAAGCCACTGTTTAATGCAGCAAAATCTATTTCTAACTAAAACAGCCACGGATAGCACCTGAAAGACAATTTTGAGGTCTTGCGAAAGAAAGGTTCATTCACTTAGCAGTCAACAAAGAGTCAACATGCTTCCACTATTATTTCCAGATCTGTGCTAGGCATTGGGGAAATAGCGTTAAGTCAGATAGACAAGGTTCCTGTTCTTTAGAGCTTAGATTTACATGGAGGGGGTGACAGATAAGTACATAAACGAGACGAATAGACAAGGTAATTGCAGAGTGTGATACGGGCTATGAAATTAATAATTATGATTCTCTGCTAATGCGTAACTTGCAAGGGGGTCTACTTCTAAAAAGGTGGTCAGAGTAAGGCTAAGAAGGCAACAGCAAGGTGATCTCTAAAGAATGAGGAGAAGTGAGTGATATGAAGCTCTAGGAGTAGGGTATGCAAAGGCTCTAGGGAGGGTGGCAATGTGTCTGAGGTATAGAGGGGAGGTGTGTGTGCCTAGATCCTAATGAGCCTGGGGCAGTAGGTGGGGACCGTATCACACAGGGCCTTGTAGAGCAAGGAAATGTGCTTGGATTTTAGTATAATTATTTCAAATGGGAGGCTACTGAAACAAAGGCATGTGGCATGTTCTAAGTTACTTTGTGAAGGATCATTTTGGGTGTTGTGAAGAATCGGCTGTAAGGTGGCAAGGGTGACAGTGGAGAGGTGATTTAGGAGACCAGGTGAAAAAGGACAGAGGCTTGGACTAAGGTGGGTAGCTGTGGAGATGGAGAGAAATAATGGATTCAAGATTCGGGGCGGGGGGTGAGGTAAGTCCAGCAGGACTTACTTGTGGATTGAATGTAGAGAATGAGGGATTAAAAAAAATCAAGGATGAGTCCTAGGTTTTTGGCTTTAGCATCTGGAGGAAAGTAAGGCCATTTACCAAGATGATGAACACCTAAGGGGAACACATATGTGGTGAAAAGAACCAAGAGTTCCATTTTTTTCTATGTGAAGTTTGAGATGTTTATTAGAAATTCAAGCGGAAACTTCAGCTAATATCGGGGCCATGAAAAATGCACCACAGATCTCTTAAATCTCTTGTTGCAGGAAGGGAAATTGATTGCTGGTCTCCGCTGCTACACTTCACACTGAGGCCACATGTCCCACAGGCCACTCTCAGGCAATGACTAAATATAGTCGGTTATGAAGGCAGGATGTGGTGACATCTCTGACAGGTGACTTTGGCTCAAGGACTCCCTATTGACCTGACTGAACATTTTCTGGGATTGCGCCGCAGTCCAAGACTCTTCCTACCCAAGTATCCTTCCTTCCCCCTCTCCCTCCACAGGTGTCAGACCTGCATATCACTGTCTGGAGCCCCCTCCTTCCTCTTCCAGCTCCCTACCTGCTTTGCTTCACAGCTGCTCCCGCGCCCAAGTAAATGTCTTGCATGTCCAAGCCAGTCTGCTTCTTAGAGGACCCAAACTACCACAAGTGGGCAGGTGGAAGATATATGAGCCTGGAGTGCAGGGGGAGAGGTCTAGGCTGGAAATGTAAATCTTGCATATATAGATGGTTGAGTATATGAAATCATGTTACTGGCTGAGAAGACCTAAGGAGTGTGGGTGTATATAAGAGAAGAATACCTAGGACAGAACCTTGGAGTTCTCTTCACAGCTGTTGAGTATAGGACAAAGGGCAAAAACTGTGGCATGGAAGCTGAGAGATGGAAGTATTTTAAGAAGCAGGGAGGAACCAACTGTGCCAAATGCTTCTGAGACAACCAGAAAGATGATGAAAGAGGTGTGTCTACTGGATTTGGTAACTTGGTAACATGGAAATCAGAGCAGGTAAATTTGTTGGTTTGATGTTGAAAAAGATAGAGGTCCTGGGTGATTATTTTTAAGCTCACAGGCTTGTGAGTAAGGAGTGAGGGAAATATAGAGGGTTTGAAGAAAAAGAAGAGGGTATAAAATAGTTTTATCAGAAGGCAAATAACAAACTGCCTAGGGAGGCTTGTCGTGTGGATAGAGTGCCTTTTTGAGGTTTGTGGTCATACGTTTTAAGTGAAACCAATCAGTCCATTTGAGTAAAGGTCAACATGCCAGACAAGGATGAGTGGAGCTCTCCAGGACCCAAGGTTTAAAGAGCCAACCAAGTTAGGAAAGGAGGTCAGTCTTCCCCCATCTCTCTCCAGCCCAGATCTCAATGCAACTTTGACATCCTAGGAGTTCAGGGTTGGCACCGTCAAGAAAGAACTGCTGTGCGGTGGAGCCTTGGGTATGACCGTGGCCCCCAGAAGAGTTGTGTCCTCTGGGAGGCCCTGAATCAGGGTCCCTGAGGAAGGGACTTGTTCCCATACACACTTAAGGCTCTTTCTGGGCATTCCCAGAAATATTTGGGGAAAATTTTGTGGTCCTGCAGCCTTGTAGGTGAAAATAATGCACTACTGCAACTTAGATACTGAGATGGTTAATTTTATGTGTCAACTAGGATGGTGCCCAGGTATTTGGTCAAACAGTAATCTGGATGTTTCTGTGAAGATGTTTTTGAATGAGACTATCATTTAAATCGGTGGACTTTGAGTAAAGCAGATTGCTCTCCATAATGTGGATGGGTCTTATCCAATCAGGCAAAGGCCTGAATAAAACGAAAGACTGGTCTACCCCAGTAGGAGAAAATTCTGCCTGCCGACAGTCTTTGGACCTGAGTCCTCGGCTTGATGGCCTTGAAACTTGAACTGCAACAGCAGCTCCTCCCTGGGTCTCCAGTCTGCCAGCCCACCCTGTAGATTTTGGACTTGCCAGCCCCCATAATCATGTGAGCCAGTTTCTTAAAATAAATCCATTTTGTTCTGTCTCTGTCTCTCTCTGTACTTCTCTCTGTCTCCATCTCTTTATCTCTCTGTCTCTGTTTCTCTATGTCTCTCTCTGTCTGTCTCTATGTCTCTCTCTGTCTCTCTCTGTCTCTGTATGTATGTGTATATATATATATATATATATATATATATATATATATATATATATATCTCCTATTGGCTCTGTATTTATATATATATATCTATCTCCTATTGGTTCTGTTTCTCTGGAGAACTCTGACTAATACGGATATAAATTCTAGTGTGACCTCATTTGTCCTAAAAGCCTAGGGAAGTCTAGGTACTAAGATTACATCTTTTAATCTTCAGAACCCAGAACAATGTCTGTCACATAAGAGCCCACTGAGTATTTGTTGAATAGACGAATAGATGGATGGATGAATGAATGTAACAGAAGGATGAATGGAGAGATGGATGACTGAATGGATATGAATGATTGGAGCGATAACTGGATGATACTGTGGTGGAAAGAGCACTGAGCTTGGAATCACATGTATTGTGTTTTGTTCCCAATTCTGCCACTTACTTACTAGCTTTGTGACTTTGAGTATTTCTTTATAATAGAAATAGGAACAATGATAAATAACGATACTTGACCTACCAACCCCATAGGAATATTGTGGCAATCGAGTGAGATGCCCAAAGGAACGCCACCCTAGACTGCATTCATAAACATGCGATACTCAAATCAAAGCCCTAATGGTTCCACAGTACTCTGCGCTGTTGAGGCCACACTTGGAGTACATATTGTGTGCTCTTGAGAGCTGATGATGTTTTAGAAACTATGAAGCACTCTGTACCTGCAGAGCACTTTTATTATCATCATTATTTTTTCTCAGTCTCTGAGCCTGAGTCTGAGGCCTTGCTGTAATTGACCTTCTTGAAAATTCTGAGACCTTCCTTGTTACCTGTCTTCCTGCTAAAGAAGCTAAACTTTTGGGACCACATCTCTGGTTCACTTGACTTTTTCTTGTTTCTTTAACGGAAAAGGGGGGTTATTGCTTTGCAGACCTCAGAAATAAAAGGCTTTGTCTGGACACGGGAGTTCCAATTCAGAATCTATCTCCCTTTTTCCATCTCACTGCTTTCCTTGGCCTTAGTTTCACTCTCAGGAAGGCTTTCCCCACATGGAAAGATGGTGTGCTGACCTTCTCTACCTGCAACATTCTTTGAGTCTAACTCAATTTCTGATCCAGTTCCTTTTTCTCTTAAGCCGTTCCCTCACCCCGAAACAGACACGCATGTATTCAACCAGCATCGTCTTCTTGCTTCACCTTATGGTTGAGGGTCAGACCAACATACAGCAGAACTGATAGAATATCTTCTACGAAGCTGGCCCTGGGATAAAGAATGCAGTGAACTCACCGGGACTCCAGATTGGCTGGCTGCAGAAGGTCCTGTGATGAAAAATCAAGATGTGTTGAGTCCTTGACTCAATGAAATAAGATACCCCTGGGCTGTCATGGGAAGACACTGGGAATATTGGGTTCTGTTTCCAAAGCTCAGCAGTGGTTTTGAGTCAAGACAACTCAGTCCAAGAGGCTCTCTGAGGCCACACTGAGATATGCTCATCGTGTCTGCTTTAATCAAATCAGAGAACAGTGCCACTCCAGAGCAAAATAATCATATCTGTCCATTTATGGAACCATCAACTGCTTTCCTCTTGTCCGGAAAAGATGGGATTGGGCTTCTCGTAGTATCACCTTCTTTAGAGTATGTATATGCTGACAGCCTAGAGCAGAAGGCTCATGTCTTCACACAGCACTGAGCCTATAGCAGTGCTCAGGAAACAGTGTTCCAGTATTTGACAATCTGACCCTCAGCCATTGATCCTGTCCTATTAAAATGAGAATTAGAAGGGCCTAAGCAATGGCTCTCCACAGGCCAGGATCTGACAAGTTTCTGAAATTGGAGTTTTCTGCTTTACTTCCACAGAACAATGTGTTCAGATTTTCACTCGGGGTCATGAGTAAAACATGATATTGGCAAAAAGCTCCCTGACCTAGAAAGGCAATGTGGGCTTGAACGAGAGGCAGGAATCTGGGATGCCATGCCAGTTCCTGTCCTAAGTGCTTTTGCCCTGGCCCTCTGAAACTAGAACACCACCGAGGTTGCCATTTTGGCTCTCTGTATCAGCAAAGAACTCCGACACATTTTTCTATTAGACCCAGAATGCTAGTGCTGGAAGGAATCTTAAAGATCCATCTAGTTCAGTGTTTCCCAACACAAACTATACAAAGGAGGGGCAAGCTCTCCAAATTCTCCACCATGGATCAATTAAAATTCTATAGTTGTATATTTATTAAATTCTTCAATAAACAGTGGAAATCTATTTAAACTCTTTCCCATTCATTTCTTTTCTCACTGAAATAAAACATTAATTCACATTAAAGACATTAAAGATGAAGTTTATAGATTTGAAGAAGTAAAGGTTTTCAGTGGTAAATTTGCAGTCTGGAAAATTTGTCCCAGATCACCGCCAGGTTGAATGTCAGGAGACCCTGAATCAATTCAACCCCTTTTGTTTCTTCTATGAAACATGGGAACTGAGGCCCAAGATGACAGACCTGGGACCCAAACTTGGCTCTCTTGACACCATTCCATTGAACTTTCTACTGTCCTGGGCTGTGTCACAATGGAAGGCAATAGATATCAATCGATCTACAAATAGATTCGGTGTCAGTAAAGCTCAGCACGCCACCTAAGCAGAGAACATCTGGCAGAATTCACAGTACACGTTTTCAACTTATTGATCACTCTGGTGCCCAATTTGCGTCATCAGTATGAAGTAACAATTGGGATATATTTCAGTACAACAGAAAAAAATCTGCCTAACGGTGACCTTTGCCATGAGTACACCTGTGGCTTACTTAACAAGTAGTCTGGCTGTGGGCAGTTGCAAGGTTGGTTCAGCAATTTAACAAGACCACTAAAGCCCGTCCATGGCACAGTCCTCAGCCCAATACTTTTATCCTCAGGTTTGCCGCCTCATGGCCTCAGAATGGCTGCTGCAGCCTCATGCATCATCCTTACATGTCAGCATACAACTCAGGAAGCAAGGAAGAGGTAAAAGCCCTTACTCTCCTGTGGCCAACTGGTTTATTTAGGGAATAGTGTTTCCCAGTATTCCTCCATCACAGATCCTTTTACCTCTTATTGGCCTTACCTGGTCATAAAATACCAGTCAATTGTGAAAGAAAACAGAATTGCTCTCGTCGTCTGGGCCTAATCATGATTTATTCCCTGAGATTGAGCACATTGCCACCAAACAAACCAAGGTTCTATTAGCAAGGCAAAAAAGGGGACAGACTTTGTCTAAACACCTATCAGCATCTGTCACACATACTCACCCCCACACTGACACATAAAAATAAAAGGGTTTCCACTGGAAGAAACCACCATGAGCTGATGCCCCACTTCCTTTCAACATTTTGACACCATAACTAACTTGTCTCTAAAAAAATAGCACATCCTGAGCCCACAGCAGTCCATCTGATGAGCATTCATAAGCCCCTCTCTTAAATCACAACAGCCCAGAGGCAGCGTTGCTCAAGGCGATGGGGCAGCTCCTTCTCTGCACTTCTAGAACCTGCCACTTTAGCTGCCGCTCTGTCCTCTTCCGATCCCCTTGAGGCTTCAAAAAGGAGGTCTAAGAAGCTGCTAACGCCTCCGTGGGTTATCCTCACCGCATCCTACCCCCAGGAGTCCCCTTCACTACAAACTGAGTGCCCTAAGAGGCCCTGGGCATCAAGGGAGCTGATGTCAGAGGCAGCCAGAGTAAATGCTCTTGGGGCTCAAGACATGAAGTCCTCTGCAGAAGAAAGATATTCTTTTTTAAAAGCTCAGGGGAAGTATTTCTCTCTCGTTGACGTTTTGGATATTACAACACAGAGGTGCGTGTAGGAGAGGAGCTATCTAGGGACTGTCCTGTAGCCCTCAGATCACCCCACCAGAAGGCACCACTTCCCCTGCCCAGGTGGACAACCTCTGACTCCATATGACCTCTGGCCCGGCCTCACTCTCCCAGGCAGCACGGCCAGCTCCAAAGCTCTGGTGGCCACCAGCTCATTCCAGACCGATGTGCAGCCCTGGGTAAATGCACACAAGCCTCAACCCGCTTCCTTGAACAAGTCCGTCCCATCTCCAGGCCTCTCGAAGGGAACCTCATCTTTCACAGAGGGCTGTTGGTGTGTGCGAGCATGTCAAAGTCTTTGCGTTCCTTCTAAGCACACAGGTGACGCCGAGTACTGTCACCGAGTTTCTGGCTCTTTGGCATTGAGTCCCTGAGGTTGTAGGCACACGAGCACATCCATGTCATTCTGCATCTCTCTCTGTCATGTAGGCAGTTTATCTGAAGATGTCTCTGTTTTCCCCTCCTGACCGGGGACTCCTGGAGCCCGTGGCTCGTGTCTTATTTATCTGTGCTTCCCTAGTGCCTGCCTCTCACAGCAGCCTCAGTAGCTGTTGCATTAATGACAAGTGAACGCATACACCAAGAGGGAGGATAAAGCTTTCCCGGGGTCTAAATGCAGTGTTAAAAAAGAGAGGGAGAGGGAATTGCCTGGCGGTCCAGTGGTTAGGACTCTGCGTTTCCAGTGCAGGGGACCTGGGTTCGATCCATGGTCTGGTCCCGGGACTAAGATCCTGCATGCCATGCAGCATGGCCAAAAAAAAAGACAGGTACACAACGATAGCCTCCGCTTTCTGGCAGAAAACCCAGTGCGATGTCCTGCGGTCCTGAGTTAACAGCATGCTCTCCTGCACACACTCTGAGTCCCATGGCTGCCTTCCGAGTTACTGTATCCCCGTGGCGAGGGCCATTTCCTGTGTTCGATTTAGATCTATCAATAGAACGCACTCGGAGAGTTCCACTTTGTGCTTCCTTCTTCCCTCGGCACTAGCGACATGAATGTCCTCATTATAGCCACGCACAAGCCCCCAGTCTCTCACTCTCTCTGCCAGATTTACTCGGGGCTGTAGGAACCCACTATCGATGTCGGGTCTTCTTTTTACCAAAAAGCAGAAATTATAATTGTCTCCTCTCTTTCCCAACCTTGACTTTAGATCAGGGGAGTTTGATCCTCCCTTTTGATCCACACTTCGATGTCCTTTTTCCGTATTCTTTTATGGGACGTTTCTTCCTGTCTCTCCCTCTCTCTCTCCCACTCTCTCAGACTGCAATCCCCTTATCCCTTATCACAGGGTTTAAGGGACAAGGAACCAAGGACAGAGAGATGCTACCAAATGGGATCAGGATTAACACACCTGTGTGTCCCTGGGGCTCTAGAAGCTGTCACGGACAGGAGAGAGCCGGGTTTGCGTTGTCTGTATGGTGGGAGAGGCACCATCTGTGTGCAGGGAGAGCGCGTGAACTGGGCACCTGCAAAATGCGACAAAGGGAGGGGAGGGCACAGAGTGTACCCTCCCAAAGCTCCTGCTACTAGACCACCCAATGGGCCCAGAATTCCTGGTTGCGTGGTTGTCTGGGCTGTCTGTGTGCACTCATGCTGAAGCATCGCCTTTTTCTCCTTGAGCGCCTCCCATTCGAAACCAGTGGGGTGCAGAAGATACACACACACACACACACACACACACACACACACACACGTTGGTGTTTCCAGCTCTGCCGGAGCCTGTAACACATGAGCTCCCTGAAGCCAGCCTGTGCTGGCACAGACCAGGGCGAGACCAAGGGCTGTGAAGGAGGTGAGGGTAGAGTTGAAGGAAGCAGCCGATAGCCAGTGAGTCAGTGTGTACAAGCTTCCCGGGGCCTCAGCTTCCCCAGCTCTCAAAGAGGACTCCCACTCTCCACTGGCCTTCCATGTGTTTTGTAAGGACCTCATAAACTATCACCTGCTAAGTGCCTGACACTGTTTCCAATGCTTTAATTTTAGTAATTCATTCAATACTTACTGCTGTCCCCTAACATAGGTACTATTATTACCCCCATTTTCACCTAAGAAATGGAGGCACAGAGAGGTTGAATAACTTGCCCAAGGACACACAGCTGGTAAGTGGCAGAGGTGTTGATACAATACCTTGAAGTTTTCCATACATAACAGCATTATCTCATTTTCTCACAATCACCCCGTGAAATAGGCAGTGTCATCACTTTACAAAGAGGAAACTGAAGTTCAGAGAGGTTAGATGACTCACCCAAAGTCACACAGCAGATAAATTCCAGAGTCTAGATTTAAATGTAGGTCAGAGTCCAAAGGTGAGCTCCTTGTACTCTGCCCATGGCACAGGAATAAGCATCTAAATGAATGTGGGAAGAGTTAGGGCTCCCAAGTAGCCAGAAATGGAGGAGGTCAGAGCAGAATGAAGTCAATGGGAACAACTCTGGGATGATAAGATTGGGGCTACTCGCTGAGGGATGGGTGGGATTTGGAAAGCCAGGGAGTAGAGAGCAGGCATTGCAGTGAGAGACCTGCATTTGAGAACTGGAAGGGTGGGTTCTCAGAGAGCATACAGCTCTTTACCCCATGACAAAATGGAAACCCACTGCATTTAAGAGATCTCCAACTGGTTAAAGGCAGAACTTTGGTTAGATCTCAGGGTTCCTGAGCCGAGATCCTTTTTCGCTTACCCCTGGCTCTCGGGTAGTAAATAGACTAGAACCAAGTTTCCAAGAAAGTAGCAAGGTCATCATCTCTTCCCTAGGATTTCTGGGATTCACATCCACAGATTGGTCCTATCCTAGCCCATGGTGTTGTTCATGACACTGGGGGGACTTATCTCCCTCTTGCAAGGCATGGGCTTTGGACACGACCAAACCCAGGTTTAGATCTTACACCAGCGTTCACTTGCCACGCGACCTTAAATAGATTCTCAACCTCTTGAACTTCCATGCTCCCATCTGTAGAAGAGGATAATAAAGCAAGCTTCATAGGATGGCTGCGGGAATCAAATCAGGCATTATGGTGAGGGTTCCATTGCCTGTAAACAATCAGAGAACCAATAGGTGAAAGACTAAGAAAGAGAATAAAGGGAAAAATTGTCACATGAACTCAAGGACCCACTTGATATACTTAATAGAACTAAGGATTATGTAACACAGCACAGCACAAACACAAGGGCCATCTCTCACCCTGTGCGGGAGACTTCAGGGGAACCTCCTTCTACAGACAAGGAAACTGAGGCACAGGGTTCGGGAATGATTTGCACGAGGTGCCACAGGTGGTTAACGATGCAGTCAGTCTTGAAGCTGGGCCTCTCCCCTCCTGAGCTGGTGTTCTTTCTGAGAGACAACTGCAAGGGCTAAAGCAAGCTGCCGGGGCTGTGGGACCAGAAACACAGGCGAGATGAGTTGCCTGGGGAACAGGGCTTCAGTAAATGACAAGGGAGAGCTCCAAGGAAAAAGGTATGTTGTAGGCATCAGGGAGAGAAAAAAATTGGGGGGGGGGGAGAGAGAGAGTGTGTGTGTGTGTGTGTGTATGTGAGAGTGAGAGAGAGAGAGGGACTATGAGTGTCACCAGCTGGGTTTCCCGGGAAGCAAACTTGGAGACTGAGTTTAGCAGGCAGTATGTTAATTAAGGAGAGACCTTGGGATCAGCATCTGGGGAAAGGATGAGAAGAGAAGGAAGCAAGAGTGGGCACGTGGAGCTGACAAGCTGCTGTGAAGCGGACCTGATGACAGCCTTGGTCAAGTCCACTGGGCGCTGGGGAGCTACAATGGTCCTTCAGAGATGGGTTGAGAAGGCCAAAAATTCTGTATCGATCCACCACCAGATACGGGCCGCCCAGCAAGGGGTGTGCCCTCAGGCGAGGTGCTCTCTGCCACTGAGGCCATCTCTGAAGGGACGGAGGGTGTCCACAGCTGGAGGGTGTCCACTTCACTGTTGACACTCCCAGTAGCTGGGCAACAAGTCCTTCCATGATGGGGGAGCTGGGTGGCTGGTCAGTGCATCCACCAACCTGTGTGTGTGTGAGAGTGTGTCTGAGTGTGTTTTGCATATGTGTGTTCTCTGCCCTCGCATTTGCACTTGGCTTCCAGCACTGAGTTGCCCCGAGAGACATCAGCCCTCCAGCTTCACTTTTGATGCCAGTCTTGGAAGGGTCTGGATGGCAAACCAGCTGTGAACAGCAAGCCTGCCCACAGAGGAGCCGCCAGACAGAGGCCCAGAGCCACCCGTTGGCAGCCGGCGGGGCAGGGATTCAAGTCCAACCGTGCAGGGCAGCCAAGTGTAGACGCTGGGATGTGAGAAGACATCTTGCCAGAGAGTGACTCAGGCGTGTGAAACCCTGAGAGGATAGAAAGAAGATGCGAGAAAGACAGACAGACAGACACACACACACACACACACAAAATGAGACACGTGGGGAGAGACAGAGTCACATAGAGAGAGGGATGAGATTGCACGAATCAGAAAGGATCAAAGAGAGAGACAGAGATGGAGGACACAGAGAAAGAGACCAAAAACCAGGTGAAGAGAGATGCAGAGGAAGCACATAGAGAAACACGGAGTGAGCAAAGAAGGCAGAGAGACCCAGAAGAGAGACAGTGGAGACAGAGAGAGGGGTCCTCGGCTTCTTGCCCCCTCTCGGATGAGGGGGTGGCCAGGTGATGGCTTAGCTCCCTGCCAGCTCTCATTCCATACATTTAGAGGCTTCTGTTTTTAACTCAAACATCTAGCAGGTTTTATCTCTTCCATATCTTGACACTGCAGCATGAGAAATGTGCTCCCACGTAGGAGCTGACGGGGAATTTGAGAGACAGGACAGAGTCACTTGGTTAAGGAGTCACGGCACGTTGAAACCAAATGGACCTTGGAGATCCTAGTGCCATCAGACTCCTTCGTGTTATAAATGAGAAAACCAGGAAGAACTCAACTGATCTGCCTTTTTTCCAATTTGAAAGAGATGATTGGGTAGCAGTTGCTTAAAAATTTTTTTGAATTATAAGGTATGTAGTGGTGTGTTTTTGAAAAGTTAATTTTAGGGTTTCCTCCTCAGTTACCATCTGTGGTAGACTGTACATTTGTCTTCTCCTCCCCCAATGTATTGCCTTCTTTGTGGAGTCCCCTCCCACACCGACTTGGGGATTGGCTATATGACTAGCTTTGGCTAATGGGATGCCTGCAAGCATGAGGCAAGCTAAAGCTTAATAATTGCTTGCACATTGGGGCTCGCCTTCCCTGCTTCTCCATTCCCTCTCGGAACCTAGCTGCCGTGTTTGGAGAAGCCCAAACCATCTAGAGAGGCCATGCGGAGGAGAACGGAGGCTCTGGACCACAGCCCCGGCTGAGCTCCCAGCTGGCAGCGAGCACCAACTTGCCAGCCACATGAGCGGGCCATCTCGAACGTGGATCTTCCCTAGTGGAGCCCCCCCAGTTGATACCACGTGAAGTGGAGATGAGTCTTCCCCACCCAGCTCTGTTCAAATTGCAGAATCATAAGCAAAGGAGTGATCTGCTACTGTTTTAAGTCACTAATGATGAGGGTGGTTGGTTACCCAGCAACAGACAACTGACACACCTCATTCATGCTCAGAAGAATCTGGTCCCGCACCCTGGGTCTGACAGAATTCCTAATGGCGTCTCCATACTGCCCATAGGGTTTCTTTCAAGTATTCAGCTGAGCGCCTTCAATCCTGTTCAGGAGGGGCAAAGGAGCTGCTAAATGGCTTTCAAATTCCACCTTTGCAGTGATAGGTGGGTTGGTTCTCTGTATATGTGTCCTTTGGAATATAAGGTGTTTTTCTTTCCCAAGGTAAATATCTATTTGCATAGACAAATAATGACAGTTGAGATAGAAAGAGCTGATTTAGGGAAAGGTTCTATAGTTTGCTTGCTTTTCAGGTGCTTATGGGGTTTGAATGCATCAAGGTCCCAAACCTAAAGGTTAAGTTTTGACACTAAGAATCCATCAGTCAGGGGGTGAGGATGGTGGGGGACAGTTTGCCTTAATTGTTAGTCTGACTCTTAATTTGAATCAATGAAAATGCCAGTGTGTCGGAGGTGTTCGGGCTGAATAATAATTGGCAAGGCTGACATGTGCCTGAATGAAGCATTATGGGAGAGGAGGACAGAGTCCACTGGCAGGGGATGGGCTCGGGAGGCAGGCCTGGGGCTGGACAGGAAAGAAAAGCAAGAGTTGTAACCAGAGATCTCGGCCTTGGCTGCAGTCATCAGGGGAGGGTGGAGGAGAGGCGGGCCGTGGAGCAGGGCACGGCGAGCTGGCACTCTGTGGTTCTGGGCCGTGGGGAAACGCAGTCTGCAGCATCCTTGGTGTTGCTGAGCACACGTGGCTTCTGTCTGAAGCCACTTGGTTCCTGAATGTGCCAATTGTGGCCTTTTGAGAAATGAGCCAAGTTGAGGGTGCTTCCTTGTATCGACACAGCCTCGTCACAGGACCCAGGATGTCCCATTGGACCTTAAACACCACCTGTCCTAATGGGCCACTTTAGTTTGCAGATGGGTGAACTGAAGCTCAGAGACTAGAGGGGCTTTGGGAAAGTCACACAGCTGGCGAGGGACGGGGCACCTAGGTCTTCTAACCCCTCCCCCAAGGTGTCCTTTCCCCAGGCCCCAGTATTGGAAAGTTCCACGTAAATTAATTATCCTGATGTGTTTTCACCCTCTGACTGGGAGCAGGGCACGAAGCAGTTAGGTGCTTCCCTGGTGGGGAAGAGGACAGAATGGTTTGCCAGAGATGGATGTCAGTCCCCTGGTTAAGATGGAACTCAGCAGTAGCTGGGAAGGATAACTGGTGAATTGCTGGAATTTGCAAGAACCCAGGTTCTTTTGCTACAAAATTGCTTGTCTAAAATTCCACTGGAAAGTCATTTCTTTGGATGAAACATTTCTATCCTCCTGTGGTCCTTTAAAAAATATAAATGCCCCTGAAAGAGACAGAATAAAGTAATTAATCCACATCTTAGTATGAATTAACATTATTAAGCCATCTATTCATCTCACAGACAGGAATCCAGTACCTCCTTTGCTCCAGACCCCGGGACCCTGAAGTGGAGTCCCTGCTTCAACAAGCTCACCATATCGTAAGGGAGCCAGACATATGAAGGCCATATAGAAACAGCCCTTTGCTGAGCATCTGCTCGATTCCTGGCACTGCATAAAGAAACCCAGTTTGAACCAAGCCCATCCCCCTTCACAGAGTTATCTCCAGGCAGAGAAATCTGGTACCTTCACGAGGTTACAGTGGGTGGTGAAGCTAGAATTTGAACTCATCTGTCTGATTGCCAAGGCTGGGTGTTTTCCATCACCTCACACAAAGTCCCGTGCCTCACTGAGACATGCACCGGATATGATGGGAAGAGAGTGAGAGCAGCAAGTCTAATTGCTTGGACTCCAAGGCCATCTGGGCTGGTAAGGGGTGAGGGGGTAGGGAGAGGTACCAGGCACTGTTCATGGGAGGGCGTTATAGACAGATGGAAGAGCCTGGGCAAAGGCATAGAAGGATGAAAGGATTGTCTGCTTTCGGGAAACTACAAGTAGTTCATCACGACTGAAGCCAAGGGTGTGAGGGCAATCTGCCCAGGGAAACTAAACTAGGCAGGCAGGGCCAGCTCTCCCAGGGTGCTGCTAACAAAATCTGGATTTTATCCTGAGCTTGTGGGAAATCTTTGGCAAATGTTAAGCAAAAGTGTTTGAAAAGACATAAAGTCCAGGGCTCGTAGAGCAAAATGCTTAAGAATGCAGACCCTGGTATCAGAGCTGGGTACCATCCTACTTCAAAACTATTTTAGTAGTCGATTCATTGTTCCCTTTCCCCTTGGAATCTAAGTTCTCTGAGGTCAATGCCGTGTCTTCTTGATCATTGCTGTGACTGTGGGATCTGGAAGTCTCTGGCATACAGGATGTGCTTATGGGACACTATTGGTTGCTCTTCGAAGTCCGTTCTAACTTTCCTCCTTGGACACATAGGCACCCAAGTAGAATTGCCATTTCCAGCCTCCCTTGCAGCTAGATATGGCCGTGCAATTAAGTCATCCCCAATGGAATGAAAGTGGAAGATGTGTGTGGAACTTTGCCTCACTCGCTTTAAAAACTGCTGGCCCTGAAATTCCCCTTTCACCTTCCCCCAGGCTAGGACACAAATGTGCCCCTGACCAGGCGCTGACCTTACAGATGAGAGCGGCACCCTAGTGGGTGGAAGGGCCCAACAGCAAAGGATCTCAGGTTCCTGAAGAACCACGTAGAACTGAGCTGCCCTGCAAATCTGGACCACTGACCTTAGAACTGTTACATGAGAGACAGATGAATTCCTGTTTTGTAAGCCACTGCACTAGCGGTCCTTTTTCTTACAGCGCCTGAGCCCTTACCTTAACTAATACAATGCTCAATAAATGTTTTTTTGCGTGAATGAATGAATTACATTTGACCCGTGAACAACGGGTGGTGGGGGGCTTAGGGGCTCTGACCCCCACGCAGTCGAAAATCTGCATAGAACTTTACAGTCAGCCCTCTGTATCCGCGGTTCTGCACCCGCAGATTCAACCAGTCTCGGATCACACGGTACTGTAGTACGCATTTACCGAAAAGAATCCGCCTATAAGCGGACCTGTGCAGTTCAAACCCATGCTGTTCAAGGGTCAACTGTATATTGTTCTGCAAATGTTATAGAAATCTTCTATTATTTCTCCAACAAGACCATACCTTGAGTGCAGGGACCCTGTCTCTGTCTACCATCCCCAAAGCACCTAGGTTGGTGCTGGACTCTTATTGAATTGAATTAAATAGAACAGACTCAATTCTGACTAGATGAGTCTCATTAGACCGGGTGTTTTAGTCGTCTGCTCTGCCAGGAGGGAAGGGAACTACCTCTCTAAACTGGTAATAGTTAGAGAGTTTAGGACGTGTTTGAGGCTCTTTGGGTGAGGAGTTACTAAGTGCAAAAAAAAGTCAAGGTGGCGTGATTAAGGTAAAAACCTCTTGGGTGACACTAGAAAGTTTGCAGAATTACAGCTGGCAGAGCTCAAGCATTTGTACAGCGGCTGAAAAGTCACAGGGGAGAAAGGGAACCCCTCTCTGTGGAGAGAAGCACTGTGCATCAAATTTAACAACATCGCCGCACACACACACACACACACACGCGCGCGCGCGCGCACACACGCGCACACAAAACCCTGTTCTGCTGAAAACTCGTTAGTTACATCGGATGTGACATATGAGTGGGTAATATAGTCTGGAGCCTAGGTTTCTTTAATTAACCAATAGCAATCAGGAGTGAGGGCAATTCCAGGGGAATGGTAATTGTCTGGAAGTTCTGGGTGCCTGCAGGCTGAGCCTCAGGCCAGAAACCCAGCCAGCCCCGTCCCCGCAAAGCACGAAGAGCCAAGGTCACGACTGCCATTTTAAACAGGGGCCTTTCTCAAAAAGGTTGAGATCACAGCTGACTGTTGTGGGCGAGGATTTCCTCTGTGACGTGTACAGCCTTGGGAGAGTGAGTGAGCTATATGAGGCATTCCTCGATGTCACAGGGGGGAACATGCAACCTGCTGGGGCTCTAGGGACCAAATTCTGCAGGTGCCGGGTGACCAGTGAGTGGGGGAGGACAGTCTGACTCAGAGTTCTCCGGTTTAACGAGTACTTACTGTATAGCTAGTATATACCAGGCTTGAGGCTGGGGCTAGATATTTACGGAACACTTTTAAACATTTGAGAGGAAATACGAAACAAAAAAATTTAATGCCGTGATAGCATCCACTGTGATTGTAAACTCCTCGTGCGTAGAGATTGCATTGTTTTCACCTCAGTACATCCCACAGGACCTATCTCATGCTCTACAGGGAATGGGAGCTCAGTAAATGTCAAACTGGATTTAACATAGAGCCATGCCAACTAGACCACCAATGGGTTGCTTTAAAAAGTATTTTGAGATCAATGAACTGATAAGAATGTCACCTGAATTTCTGCCTGTAAACCGATGCTTTTAAAGCGAGAGAAGGGTGTTTTTCCTCAAAGTTGTTGAAATGGTTCCTTTACAATCGTGCTCACTTTCGCCATTGGCTTGGCAGGCTCTTTTTCCCCTGATAATGCAAAAGTAAACAAACATCCATGGGGGCCCCTCTCTGGATCATCACAAATTCCAAATAAGAACAGTCTGAATTAATGAGGTTTTTTTATTTACCGTTCTAAGTGAAGTTGAAAGATAAACAGCTCTCTTTGTCTGGGCCAAAGGACAGTGAGCTCAGAATATTCCCAGGCTTAAGTCAGGACACTTAACATCACTGAGGAGTTAAACTGCCAGAGAAGAAAACAAGAAGGTGGTTCTGGGTCCCTGAACTTCCAAAGAGAGCCTCAAGCATTAACTTGAACTTGGAAGGAGGTCGAGTCTTTGTTCCCATCACAGGTTGTACTTTGTGGAAGCAGAGGTGGAGTTTGTGGGTCTAGAAGTTTGTTTGAGATCAACACCTGTGGAAAAGGGGAAGGAAGCAGGAGTGGGGGGGGGGCAGGTGGGAAGGGAGGGTCTAGCAGCCATGTGCACCAAAGACTCGGCCAGCCCAGTGGGGTGCTCTGGACAAGGATTGCCCGTAGGAAGTCTCACGTTGGGCAGAAATGACGTGGCCCACCCTGGGGAAAGGCATGACCTCAGGCCAGACAGCTCTTGGCAGCTGAGATGCTCCCTGAAGGAGCTGGCAGCTAGAGGCTGTGTGCTGACCATGCGCCTCGCAGCTGGGCAGGGAGCCCTTCCTTGCCGCGGGATCTGAGCAGTGGTGCATCCCTGTCTATCACAGGGCCAGAGTGAAAACTGGTTCTCATTGCTGCCCAGAGCTTCCTGGCTGTTTGCCCCACTCAGCCTGCCCTCTCAGGCATCCGATG
>NW_020174707.1:514688-568933 GCF_003031525.2 Neophocaena asiaeorientalis asiaeorientalis
AACACCAATTCACCACTCCAGGCACTGTGTATAAGCAGAGGTAAACACAGACTGGTCCCTGCTTTCAAAGAACTTGCCTTCCAGAGGAGAAAATGCTATTGAACTCTCCTCAGAACTAATTGTTTGACTACCCATTTGATACGTATATGAAAGAGGCTCGTGCAATGCTAAAAGTGCACTGGATACTAACTTGTTAAAGCGACCAATAATAACCACCACTTATTAGGTGTTTGCTATGTGCCCAGTGCTGAACTAAGAAGGCTGCCTCTGCTAGCATCTATTTCTTACAGCGAGCCCAGGAGGTAGGTTCAATTACCACCCCCACGTTGAGGCTTGTAGAGATTAAGTAACCTGCTCACCATCACTCAGTTAGTAAGCGGTGGAGAAGGTTTTGAATCCATATAGTCTAGCTTCAGAATCCACTGTTCTAACCTTTATGCCACGCTGTCTCTCTCGATTATTTGTACAGATAATAGCGTATTGTGATCACTTGGGATGGGCAGGAAGAGGAGAGATTGGTAGGTACAGAGTGCTGAGGGAGACCCCAGGGCAGAAGAGGGTTTAGAAAGATGAGCAGTTGGGCATGAGAAGAAAAGGGACATTTCAGGCAGGAGAACTGCATGAACAAGGCTTGGAAGAAATATTTGCAAGATGCGTGTCTTAGTTTAGAGGCAAGGATTCAAGTGCAAGTAGTTTATTTGGGAGATAATTCTAGAACATGCCAGTAGGAGAGTAGAGTAAGAGAGACAGGGCAGGGAAGGTAGCCAACAAAGGGAGTGTTATCAAGCTACTTACCACTGCGAGCAACCGGAGAGCAATCCCTCTGTGGACCTCTGGGGGGCAGTGTAGGACACACCTCAGTTATCCCAACCAAGGAACAAGAGAGCTGGGGTATTGATCCACCAGATGCTGTCAGGCATTGCTTAAGGCCTTGCTCTCAGGGTTGAGAGGGAAGGGCGGAAGGGGACGTCAATTCTTTGACTTCTCCTCCCCCCGTCCCGCCCCCGGCCATATACACAGGCAGAGCAGGCCCCAGTGGCCAAAAGCCTTCAGGCAGAGAGAGAAGCAGGTGGAGGCAGTTGGAAAGCGCTGGCATGCACAAAAATGTTAAGTACTGGAGGGGTATGGTTAGGACATGGGCAGGGGGTGCTAGGAAACATTCTGGGGCTGGTGCGTGAAATAGCTCCGTTAGAGAGGGAAGAACAGGCCTCGTGATAGGCTGAATAATGGCCTTCAAAGATGCAGACGTAGAGAATGGACTTGAGGACATGGGGAGGGGGAAGGGTAAGCTGGGATGAAGTGAGAGAGTGGCATGGACATATATACATTACCAAGACCTTCCTGCCACTTGTCCCTTCCTTGTCACAGCTCACCCCAGAAGGTGTTAACTCCCCCACACCGCCAGGCTGTGTTCTTCAGCCTCTCCAGAAGCTTCTAGGGAAACCAAAGCCTTTGTGGTTCAGACCTGGTGCTGGAGACGTGGCAGCGAGAGGCCAGGCTGAAGCCCAGTGAGGCACTTCACAAGCGCAGGGACGGGAATAGTCACTGAGGCTGCTCTGCCTACAAACACAGGTGCCCAAGGGCTAGAGGGAGGGAGAGATGGGCACCGGCAGGACTGGGGTGGTGCCTAAACTCGGTCTGAACTAGTTCTTGAGCATTAATTCAGAAAATCAGACCAGAATCACCATGAAGGGTTATCGCGTCGCATCCCCATGCAGAGTCAAAGCCTGAAGTGTCACCTCCCCTTCTCCACTGACCCCGAAACTATCTGACGAGGCTGGAACATTCTGGAGGTTAGCATGCAAACCACTTGTGCAGACTGCTGTGGAAGCGGCTCGGTGAGCCTCTGCTGGACCACGTGATGACAAGTTTAGGTGTGAAGAAAACAGTCCCTCAGCTCGGGGGCAGCACGTCCAAGCTATCGAAGCTCACTCCGCAGATGGCCTTCTTCGTCTTCTGGGAAGTTAGCAGAGTGATACAATGCTTCCATGTGTGCTCTTGGACCAAAACTATTGTCAGCAGAACGCGCCTGGGCCAGCCAGTGAGAGGAAGAAAGATGAAAGGAGCAGAGCCGAGTGACCTCAGTCACACCACATCAGCTGATAACAAGCAGACCCTCAGACATACAAGCGAGCCCAGCCAAGGTCAGCAGAGCCGTCCAGCTGAGCCACAGCAAACCCAGCTGAGATCAGCTGAGCCCGGCCAGGGTAGCCGAAACTTGCAGACCTAGTAATGAAATAAATGATTATTGTTACACGTCACTGAGATTTTGTAAGGGGAGCATGGGGCAGCTACCCAGAATTACTGTGGCAATAGCTGACGGACAGCGTTCCATCCATCCCAAGCTGAACTCTCCCGCTGTGAATTCCCATTGGCTCTCCTTGTAGCGGTTTCTCAAGGAGAATTGAGAAACTAGACAAATTAGAATTTGTCTAACTCTTTCACACGTGTCACCTCCCAGACCCGACTGCAGACTCGAGTGTTCAGGTTTACATTTCTCTGTCTCCTTACAGAATATTTAGCAACCGCACTGAGCATGCAGTAGACCTTCAAAGTGTTCGTGTGATTTCTAAACCCACGTGGCATGGACTCTTTGCCTTCATGTCCAATGCCACTGCTATGAGTTGTTCATAATTTTAGAATACGTGACTGGCAGAGATCTTAGATGGCATCAGGCCAGCGCCCTTTTACAACTGGCTGCTTATTGGTTAGTCTGTTGTTGTCTGTGTATTACAAAGATGCCATTTTGTTTTGTTTTCACCTTCACCTAGTTCTTGGTCTGAAGTTCACTTTGGAGGCCTCCAGGGTCTCGGGTTGACCCTTTTCTGTATGTGCCCACGATCAGCAATCCCTTCCCACTGCCGCAAAGCAGCATTTAAAAAATCCTTCTTCTAGTGATGCTGTCAGGTCATAAGCTCACAGAAATGAAGCCCCAAACCAAAAGAAGGCTGAGGATCTGAGAAATCAATGTCAGAATCGGGCACAGGGTTAGGAGCAGCAAATTGAGGCAAAAAGCTGGGTTCTCCTTGCCTCAGCCAGTGTCATTCATCCCCAGGTTAAGAAGCAGGGTCATCACCAAATACAACACAGCTGGCCTTGAACTGCATGTAAGGGAGCTGCTAGTCCGGCCTGCCGAAGACACAGGTAGGGAAATCCCGTGAGAGTAGGATGCAATGGGGGCTATATTTTCCTTTCCTCCTTTCTAGGAAAATTCAGTGGTCCTTTCCCGGCTTCCTCTCCTTGCATGGAACTTAATGTCACTTCCTCAGGGAAGCCCTCCCTGAGACCCCAGATAAGGTAAGATGCCTCATTACATGTTCTCATGACCCTTACATTTTTCCTTTGTGGCAGGGGTATTTCACTGAATCTGAGATACATCAGTTATAAGACCTTCCAATATTTTATGTACCAATCAGGACAGATATGCCACCGTTTAAATTATAACACCATGCTTTTGTACCACTTAGAATTTTTATTGTACTTTTAAATTCGTTTAGACAGACTTGTATGATATAGCACTCTGGTAGAAAGGAAAATATACTCGAAAGTAACTGGTTGAGGTAATAATCCTTAACCTTCTCCACAATGAGAATTTGAACATCTGGAATCACTTCGTGACTTGGGGTCATCGAGGCCCACGTGTTGCCACCCAATATTGGTCTCAATACCATCTCCACCATATCACCCATCACCTCTGTCTCACAAAAGACTTTTGCATACTCGAACTCAGGCCATCCCCACAAAAGTCTCTTCAGGTGAGAACTGGAGTTATTTTTATCCCCAACTTGCAAATGTGGATTTTGAAACTCAGAGCTGTGAAGCCACTTGGTTGAGTTTATATGACAAAGTAACCAGCAAAGCGGGTTCAAGGGCCCAGGTAGTCTGATTCCTAGTAAAATGCTCCCTCTGCAAACCTTCCTTACACCCATTCCTCATGCAGGTTAAAATCCATGACTCACAGAAGAGGGGAGCTCTTGCAGTTGGGCCTTGCAGGGAAAAAGACCAAGGTGGAAATCACAGCTCTGTGACTTCCTAAGCTGTGGGAACTCGGGCTAGTGTCTCCACCTCCCTGGGTCTCAGTTTCCTCATCTGAAAAATGGGGATATCACACTGCTTTGCAGGGCTGTTGTGAAAACTCAGTAAGTCAATGCTACGAACGAGGTTAGCACAGTGCCTAGCCCACAGTGAGGGCAGGATCATTGTTAACTACAATTATTATTGCAACAGTATATGTACGAAGGTCAATGCTTCCTGCAGTGAGATATACAAAACCGATAACACCTTAACAGAGGAGAGAGTCCACATACATCAATAAATACGTTGCAAGAGAATGTCTAATGAATGCTGGATGGAAGTAGGGTAACCTAGTGGTGAAAACAAGATTGCATTTGGCTCTACATATACAAAGGTATTAAAGAATTTTGTAGGAGGCAAAAGACCGTAGTTCTTTTCAGGGAAGGAGTTAGGAGGAGGTGAGTATCCATCGCTTTGCCCTCCGCACCCCCGTTGCTGTGCTCTCCTCCGCGGCTCCGAAGCTTTCCCCCTCCGCCACCCGTAGTCTCCGCCTGCGAAGGGGCTCCTAGTGTGTGGAAACCTTTCCTCCTTCACAACTCCCTCCCACTGGTGCAGGTCCCGTCCCTATTCTTTTGTCTCTGTTTATTCTTTTGCCCTACCCAGTACGTGGGGAGTTTCTTGCCTTTTGGGAGGTCTGAGGTCTTCTGCCAGTGTTCAGTAGGTGTTCTGTAGGAGTTGTTCCACGTGTAGATGTATTTCTGGTGTATCTGTGGGGAGGAAGGTGATCTCCGCGTCTTACTCTTCCGCCGTCTTCCCCTTGTCCCCCCATCTGATTCATAAAAGAAAAAGACAATGTAGAACAACAGAAAGGAGTGGAGGGGGTGTTTCAGGTAAAGAGAACAACATGATCAAAGACACAGAGATTAAAAATGATTATAGTATATTGGAGCAAAACTAATATATGAATTAGGATTGTGTTCAATTATAAGTCAGAAAATATCCAAGTAGCGATAGCTTAAATAAATAGGGGTAAGTTTCATATAACAAGAAATCTACAAGTTGCCAGTTGCTGGTGTTGATTCAGTCACTCAAATATGTCAGAGGTGACATTTCTGCCACTTTCTTAGGCTTTCCCTCACGGTGGTCCCCAAAAGGCTGCTTGGCTCCAGCCATCACATCTGTATCTGCATTCAAGAGAGAAGAAAGAGAGAAGGTGATGCCAGCTATTTTAGTTTGGGTTGCCCCAAAATCAAAGCCCAAAACAAAGACTTGTGCACGCCTAGTTTATTCGGCAACTGATTCCTGGAAAGCAGAAGAGGAAGACCAGAGAGTAAGAGAGGGAAGGAAAAAAAGACAGGAAGGTCTGCTAAGGAGTTTGCTGCCATGGGTAATGGGGGCTCAGTTCCACCTGGACCTCCAGAGAGGTGTATGCAATGCCTCCCAGAAGTGTACCCCTGAAAGGCAGGGGTACCTGTCCACCCCTGAAGGCGGCTGGAGCATCTCCCCACCAGGCCCTGTCCCCCATTGACTGAGGGTCGACTCCAAGAGCATGAACCCCACACCTCCAGGATTTACTTGTGTGCAGGTCCAGTGAGCTCACATAGCATCAGAGAAGCCCCAGAGTAAAGAGCGAGAAGGTGCACAGTGCAAACTGGAAGTTAGATGCTGTCTGCGTGAAGTGAGTCCAAAGGACACGAAACCGTCCACTGCAGCTGCAGCTGAAATCAGAGGTGGGCTAAGGGCATGTGACATGGGACGCCACAGCCATCCGCCACCCCAGCAGACCTCCCTGTGCCTTGTCAGCCAGAACTGCCATCACTTGGCCACTGACAGCTGAAAGAGAGGCTGGGAAGCAAACATCTTAGCTCATCCAACCTCTAAGACAGAGGCGAGAAGGGAAGAAAAAGACAGTCGATGGAGAGGAAAATTGTAAGACTTCAGATTGTCGAAGGACATGCTAGATTAGATCATCTACTCGGAATGCATCGTTTTCTACACAAGAAAAGAACGGATTCCTGGGTAAAGGGTGTAACTTGCCTGCCCTGGTCCTATAGTCGGGGTAGAGCTGGGGTTTGAACCAAGCCTTCCAACTCTGGAGATCTTTCTACTCCCTCCATAATAACCCTCTCAGGCTGCAGAAGAATGTCTGGCCTGGAAAGCTGTTTATTAAAAAAAAAAAAAAGAAAGAAAAGAAAAAAGCCCCTGCATAACTGAGGTGAGGTCTGTTGTCACAAGACCTAGAAAAATAAGCCCAGGCACTTGGACTTGTTCTGAGGGACAATGGGGAACCGTTGTAGAATCTTAAACAGGAGGATGGCAATTGGAGTCGCTTGTAGGTAGATATTATATAAATACAAGGGGTTATTTCTCTGTTGGTTTCAGCTGCCGATTCAGCCAAGGAGAAATGGAGTTCTGGACAGGCCCATACCTCCAGCGGTGACTGCAGGTGCTGTTGAGGGGAAGTGCGGGCCGCTGTCAGACATCCTCAAAAGGCCCCTGATCTCCCGAGAACGGCTTGATGCTTATTGCTAATAACAAGGCTGGCAGCCGGCTGCAGCTTTCACTCAAAATTCTCCAGCTTTCAGTAATCAAAGCCAGGCCTGGGTTGTTCCTTGGCCCTAGACTGCAGAAGGAATTTCCTTGATTTTTGAACATGGAGAGAATAAAAAGAAGTACAAGTTGTTTTATAAGACAAGTGGGGCAACAATTTGAAATAGGCATTTAGGCATCTCCTAGGGATTAACATCAGGACTCATTTAAGGGCTTGGAGTGTTAATAAGGATGAGATGTATTTACTTTTCCCTGGGTTCTTTTTAGGAATCCCTGGGCAACGTTCTGGAATTGATCTACCCTGGTTCAAATTTCACACATCCCCCCATTTTCTATGCTGATTCTCCCACCTCTCTTTTGATTGAGTTGTGCCTCCCTTTAACTTGGAGAAAATGCCTTAGCTGGGGTGCACAACTGGGCATAATTGGTACCCAGAAATAGTGTACATCGGGTTGAGGCAGCTCAGCAGACAAAATGGTCTTCTTTTACCTAGGGAATCTGGTTGGAAAATTGGACATTAAGTTACACTTCTAATTGAAATGAATTTGATGGTTTCAGAGCAGTCCCCAGTGAACCCAGCCCACATCATAAAAACCACCATAGGCAAATTGGCACCATTCAGCCTTGGCTCAAATAGGCTAGGGAATAAAAGAAGATGTAAACTGAATTTGTGGTTGTTTTTATCTTCAAATAGACAGGCTGGGAGGAGCTTCCAGAGGAGAATTCTTGGGTCAGATGACATAATTTTCCTGACAGTCTGGGAGGCAGTGAGGTATAGTAGGAAAACACTAGGTTACGAGCCTGCTCTTGTCGCTGCCCGTTATTGATGTTGTGTTGTTTGGTAAGTCATCAAACCTTTCCGTGCCTCAGTTTCCTCATCAGCAAAGTGGGGATGACGGCATCACCGTGGCTCGTGGGTTGGTGTTGGGCTCAAGCGATGACGGCTGAGCGGTTTGCCCAATGGACTGAGGTAACCCCCAGAGCCCAGGGCTCCTGATGGGTGGACCAGTATGCACTTTCCATTCCCTCAGCTGACACCCAAAGGACAAGCTGCTTGTTCTCTCACGAAACTTGGCTGTGAGGTTAGATGCACTCAAAGCAAAGAACAGTGACAAGACAAGGAGGGCGCTCAAGGCTGGACGGAGACTTCCATCGCTCGAGGGACCTGAACCACCGCATTGTCCGCACCAGCTCTTTATCTATCTCAGGCACATCAGCTGAAACAGCAACATACAAGTATTCTGTACCTACTCTAAAAGATGCCAGCTCTTTAATGCACGCTCTTTGCCAGGTGCCCTGCTAGGAGAGTCACGCTTACAAATTAGAATCCTCTCTACAACCATGTCAGGTAGATTTTCATATTCCCACATCACAGATAAAAGGAGTGAGGCCCAACAAGGTCACGTGGCTTAGCCAAGGTCACACAGCTAGTGCATTACTGAGTAGAAATTGTATGTGCCAAAACCTGTCTTCCCACTCTGCTGTATTTTCAATCACTGTTCCAAGGGGAAAAGGTAAAAATAAATAAGATCCAGTCCAGCTTTTAAGAAGTTCATAGTTTAGTCACAGAGGTAGTTACATACACAGAAATACGTGTGTACAAGCAGAGTAAGGGTCAAAGAGAACGTGAACACAATTACCTTTGAGGAGTAAAAATGGAGTGAGAGAGGTAGGGGAAGGGGAGTGTATTAGTCAGCCACTGCTGCCGTAACAAACAACCCCAAACCTCAGTGATTTAAAACGGCTCATACTCACATATCTGTGGGTTGACTGTGGGTTGGCTGATCTGGCCTGGACTCTGCTGGAAAACTCTTCTTCAGACTGGGTCAGGTCTGCTGTCATGGGCCACCTGAAGGGGTGGCCGTTTCCTTGGGGAAGCTCTTCTCACAGTGATGGCAGCAACACTAGAGGGAATGCATGACCGCACAATCACGTTTCAGGGTGCTGCTTGCTTCATTTCTGCTAACATCTCATTGACCAAAGCAGGTCAATGGCCAAGCCCCAAAGTCAAGGGGCAGAGCAAAGAGTAGGGAGGGATAGAGAAGGCATGAACAATTCAGTTGTCTACCCCTAGAGAGCTTCACTTTTTGTCTTTTTTTTGTTTGGCTGCATTGGGTCTTTGTTGCTGCGTGCGGGCTTTCTCTAGTTGTGGCGAGCAGGGGCTACTCTTCATTGCAGTGCACAGACTTCTCATTGCGGTGGCTTCTCTTGTTGCAGAGCATGGGCTCTAGGTGCATGGGCTTCAGTAGTTGCAGCACACGGGCTCAGTGGTTGTGGCTCACAGGCTCTAGAGCACAGGCTCAGTAGTTGCGGCGCATGGGCTTAGTTGCTCCACGGTATGTGGGATCTTAGGGATCGAACTTGTGTCCCCTGGATTGGCAGGCGGATTCTTAACCATTGCGCCACCAGGGAAGTCCAGAGCTTCAGTTTTTACAGTAAAATATCTGCATTATTAATGTTTAAATGATAAAAATGTATTATTTTAAATTTAAAACCTCAATTTAAAAAACACCACAACACAAAAACCATTCCAGGAAGATTAGGGTGGACATTCCCTGGGGGGCATAGTCCAAGGTGACATTTCTCATCCCATTTCCTATAACCCAATAAAAACAAAAATTCACACACACACACACACACACACACGCACACTGCATTCTTGTGGTTGCTGTAACATAAGTATGTCCCCTATGCACTTGAGAAGACTGCATTCTTGTGGTTGCTGTAACATAAGTATGTCCCCTATGCTATGGGAACCCACGTGAGAGGCAAATTTCATTCCACTGCCTAGGCACTGGAAATGAAGAAAAGAACAAAACTGGTCAGATCACTGCCATCAGGTAGCTCAAAATTCTAGCAATGTAAATAGACTCTAAGCAAGTACAAATGGGATGAATTATTGAAGGAGGGGTGGAGAAAGCTATGGAAACAAATAAGAAAAGAACCCCATTTAGATTGGGGTTCTGGCAGAGACTCCTAGGGGTTTGAACCCTAATCTCTTTTCCCTTATTAATAGTCAAAACCGCAAATTTTAACTGACCACGTGGCTACTTGGGATAAAGGCAACATTTCCCAGCATTCCTTACAGCTAGCTATAACCAGTAAGTTTTGGCCAGTAGATATAAGTGGAAATGGTATGCACAACTTCTAGGAAGTGCCCTTAAAGGGAGGAGGCTTACCCTCATCTTTCCTGCAGCCTGGAATATGAATGTGATAACTGGAGCCACAGCAGCCATTTTGGACCATAAAGTGACCTTGAGAAGTGACCACTCAAGATGAAACAAGATAGAAGGAGGCTGGGTCCCTGTGGATTTCTTGGAGAAGAATGGCCAACCCCACCCTGAACTGCCTACCTCTGGACATTTGCATGAGTGAGAAATACACCTCTACCCTGTGGATTTTGAGACTGTTGGATGTGTAAGTCTGGAGTCAAAGAGTGGTCTGGCCGTGAGATCCACATTTGGAAGTCGTCATCATGCTGAGGGGATTGGAAGCCCTGGGAGCTGGCGAGGAGGCAGAGGGGACGGTCCCTTTCCCTCCGGGCTATCTACCATGTCCTCTTCTTTGCTCTCGAAAGCTTCCAAAACCTTGCTTCCTTCCAAGAAGTCTTCTCAAGTGGAAAGGAAAGAGTGTGCTCAGGGCTGGCCCAGGCCTGCCCTTTCTGCCTTCGGAACTTCAAGGTCCTTCCATTCCCCAGCCCCATCCTCAGCCTTGACCTTCAACGAAAGTACCCTTGTCTGATGAGCCTTTGCAGTCATTGCTGTGCCCCCTCGGACTCTTACAGACAAGACGCCCCCTGTGCCGGGGATCAGCGGCTGCAGGGGAGGAAGGGGCGCCTGCCCCAGGACAACCCGGGGACTCGAGAAGCCTCCGTCTCCACCTGCCTTGCTCTTAAACGCTGCCCATAAAACCTTCTTCCCGCTCTTCTCTCGACTGCACATCGCAGATACGCAGTAAAAGTGTGTTGAATGTATGAGGTCATTTTATCATTTGGTGTCCTGATCAGCACGTCTGTCAGAAAGCCCATCTTTTCGATTTTAGCTTTGGGCGCAGCTGCAAACAAGCTGGCCGATATTTTCCAGGTAAGTACTTGTCAAGGGAAAGTTCCTCCTGGAGAAGTAGCTTGCCACAGAGCGAAAAGCGTGAGGAGAAAGGCCCATCTTTCTCGACTGTGTAAAACGGGATGACAGTCCCCACACCACACGTCTTACAATTAAGTTGGTCTGAGGAATGAGCAAAAGTCCCCAGCCCAACAACGCTTTTGCCTTCACAGAGAGATGGTGGGCTCATACGCCATTACCCCATCCCAACCTGAGCCTTCTTTGTTGAGTGGAATAATCCCAGTTCCTCTCATTTTCTTCTTCCATATGACATTCTGCAGCAAAACATTCGATGCCTACAGGGCTTGGAAACTGGCCTTGGCTTACAGACAACAGGAGCATGCTGGGTATTCTTGCACCATGGCCCTGCACGCCCGCTTCCCTCTTCTAGCCACCCGCCGGTTTTGCTTGTGGGTAATTTCCTCTCCCGTGTCATGTTGTGTGAGTGGTGAGAGGGGGGATAATCAAGGGGCCTGCCCACTCCCTATGGAAGCCAATGAGCTCTCTCCTTCACTACCTTAATCCATCAAAGGGCAGGCGGGGGCCCTAATCTTCCGGGAGAATCTCAAATGGTGAGCAGGGTGACACAAAGCAAGAAGAGGGCTTGGAGAAGATTCATTTGCCCCAGGAGTGGTACCCATCCTGACCTCTAGAGTGCCTGCTGCCCAGCTGGGTTCCTGACTAGGTTTCCTGCCTTCCCTCATTGCTCTAAACTCCCAATAGCATCCCATCGCATTCCCTTCTGCCCAAGGTAGCCAAGAGTCCGTTTCTGTCACTTGCGACCACAAGATTTTGAACGGATCCAGGCAGTTTCTGAAAGGGGCACTATGTTATCATTAATATCCAGCATTGCCGAAGAGGGAGGATTAATTAGTGCGAACCCTCTTACTTCACCTATCTTTGGGGCAGTCCACAGAGGATTTCTCCCTGAGCCGCTAATGAATTTTGCAACTGTCACAAAACAATGCAAATAAGTAAGACCCACATCTGCTGAACACCATGATGAGGTCAAACTGTGTGTAAATAAACACTTGCATCAAGGAGAGGGTAAATCCTAAGGTGAGGAGTGACAGGGATTTGTTTGCATAAACCCAGCAAGGTATTATGGGTAGGATATTAATTAAATCATGCTCTTGGGCCTCACAGAGGCCCAGCTCAATGGCCTCAGCTTGTTGACAAACCCAACACGAGGCCCCCAGAGAGAGCGCTAACATTTTGATGAACAGGGTTTGTTGCAGGTGATGTTTCCTAACTAGCGTTTTAATATCACTTTTGATGCTTTGTCTGAGCCACCGGAAAAGAATGCTCAGATAAAAGAGAGGGGCAAATATCAGATGTCCAGAAGGTGACACTTCCATCTAATCTTGGGCTATTGGCCTCGCTTCCTGGGAGGAATGTTTTGCCTCTCCCACCCTTCCCCAGGCCTCCCGGCACTCCCCAGTCTTACCCTTCTTCCCAGTGCACACACAGCTGTGAGAACATCTCTGAAGACTGTTGAAGTTGCCTCGGGTTTAAATAACGCTTGAGTGATTACTATCAGAATCACTGATAGTCTGCCTAAGACGCCTTCCATATGCCTTTTTGTTCTTCCTTCCTTTTTGAAGAAATTAACCTGATGGTAGGTACCCTACTGTCTTCACGAAAAGGGCTTTTATTTTAAGGTTGAAATAAAAGAACCCATCTCAGCTGGAGTCAGAGGCTGGTCATTGAAAGACTCTCTGTGACCACCAGATGTGCCCACTCTCTGAGAGATGCTGACGTTCCAGCTCCTGGTAATTGACTAATGACCCTGGTCCACCCATCCTAACCACTTCCGTCTTCATTTGCACTACATGGCCTCTTTCAGCTCAAAATTTCATGCTTCATTTGAGGATTATAAAGGCTCTTTTATGAGAGAATATGCAGACAAATATGAACTAATTAATGATCCCACTATCCCCCTGGGAGTGTGCAATCGTCCTGTGACCCACCAGCTTCCCTGGCATTCTCTGACTTAGGCCGGTGTCCAGTATCACTGGGGTCCCTGCTTTGTCCCCTCCCTCCCCTCACCACTCCAGCCAGCAGCTCTCAACCCTGTTTCCTCAAAAAGATATTAAGAATCTATCCACTTCACACCATCTCTGCTTCCCGGCTGGTTGCTTGCCTTGACTATAAAACCAGACCCCCACTTCTTCTATTGCCCCTTCCAATCTATTACCCAATTCTCTACCCAGCATGTAGAGGGAGATTTCGAGGACCTAAATCTGGAAAAGTCATTTCTTGCAATGTTCATTGCAGCTCTATTTACAATAGCCAGGACATGGAAGCGATCTAAGTGCCCATCGACAGATGAATGGATAAAGAAGATGTGGCACATATATACAATGGAATATTACTCAGCCATGAAAAGAAAACCATTGTAAAGCAATTATACTCCAATAAAGATGTTAAAAAATGATAATAAATACAAGCATTCGAGCGACTGTTTCCCTTTCAGAGACATCGCCAATGGAAGCTCTATACTTCTGTGCTGGTGCTGCCATTGCTCTTGGCATCTCTAGGGTTCCTACTTCGAAAGGCTTTAGGTTGTATAAACTCTAGTATGGGCTTATAAGATGTGATGTTAGCTTGAGATTTTTAAAAACCTTCCTTTTCATCCTTCCGTCTTAGCGTTGGAGGCCTGGTGATACCTGATCTTCGTAACAGAGTAATTCATGTTGGTAGGTGTCACTTAAGCCACTGGAGATCGCTTTGTACCTTCCAGACGGAAACAATGTATTTGTCTTAGATTGGGTGTGGGTATTTTATCTGGGAGGTGAGCTCAGGAAGAAGGGTTGAGGCAACAGAAGGAGAGAGAAACAGGGGAAGGAGGAAATGCCACGAGAAGAATGAATTATTGAGGTCTGTAATGTAGGAAACTGGGGGCTGGATTCCATCAGGACCTCTAAGAGACATGGGATGCCTCCTAGAATTGTCTGCTGGGAACACAAGAGGCTGGGGTTTTATTCTCCACTAGTTGAGTTGAACATTTGTCCCCAGTGCGGTTATCTCCCCCACATTTCTGAACTTTGCTTCCAGGCTGAGCAGGTTCCCAGGCCTTTCCAAAGGCCTTGAGGCAGAAAAAATGGAGAGATGTATGCTGCGTGTTTGAGATGAGACACAATTGCAGGGTGAGTCCGAACTCACACAGGCCGATGCATCACTGCTGGGGCCAATACCAGAGTTGCTCCGGGGAGCTGGGACTTGGGGCACCAAAAACATCTGCTAATGGCGTGCAAAGAGCCTGATCCTTTATAACCATCTAAATGGCCAACGCTAAAAAAGGGAATGTATCAAATGCTGATGAAGATGTAGGGAGAGGGACGATCCCAGGCACAGCGGATGGGTGTGGAAACTGCAGCAGCTTTTCTGAAAAGGAATCTGATTTGGTTTAGTGAAATTTAATCGGCATATGCGCTGTGACACCCCCCGTCCCAGGTATAGAGCCCAGAGGAACGGTCCCATGCCCAGGTCCAGAAGGACATCGTTATAAGGACGCTCACTGTTGAGTTGTTGTTGGGGACAGCTCGGAGGAGAGTTGGACACAACCTGGGTTCCCATCCTTAGGGGAATGGATAAGAAGAGAAAGGTGGATGGACATTACGAAATACCATGTGGCAGGAAGAAGCGATGCACAAAATCCACATACAGCGAGAGCAATAGCTCTCCATGACATTGTGTGGAGTGAAGAAAGATAAGAAAGTGAGTGAGGTTTATGACACAATACTGGTCATGGAAACTCAAAACCCACTCAACAAAAAACGCATTTCCTGTTTTACACGGCTATGCGCATATATAAAGACGAATAGCAAGCACATACCACAGAGGGGATGCCTGTAGGGGGAAGGGAATGAAAGTGAGGATTGGAGATGATGGTGGGGAGAGAAAGAGGGAATAAGACACAAGCAGGGTCTTACTCGGTCCAGGTTTCATTACGTGCTAGGAGCCGATTAACCAGCTCCCTGGACCTGAAGGTCTAAATAGATTTTTTTTTAAGTAAATAAAGTGCCTGGAGCACAGTAGGTGTTCAATAAATGGTCCCTAAGAATGTGGCTGCAGGGCCAATTGAGCAATTTTCCAGAAAGACGAAAGCCTGACATCTCCTCTAGAAACTAGAAAGCAAAAAAGAAATGGCTCTCTCCACCCCATGCCTCATATCTGGGGTGAGAGGCTAATCCCCGAAGGGGTCTGTCAATTTGGATGGAAAAAAACCACATATTTATTTTCACCCACCTCTGGCGGCAGTTTAGCAAGTGCACAGTTATGTTCGGAGTATCTATGAGTTTATCACCAAGAGAAATCATAGATATTTTCATATCATGTTATATCGTTGTTGCAGGTATCTTGAAATATGCTCGGACTTTCCGTTGTCCCACTGTCAGTGGACAAGAATGAGTTAAATGGTGGCCCCAGCTGTGTGGTGTCACCCAGCTGGTTTCTGCCTCTCAGGCCTGCAGGGACAGGGAAGGACAGAGCAAAGGGGAGAAGGGCAGAGGGAAGGAAAAAGGAAAAAGAAAGCGATTGGGAGATAATTTACCCAGCTCCTTCTCATCACTGAATTGGACTTTATTTTTAATAAAATTATTATTAAATAGAAATGGCATGCAAGTGATTTTGCATTTAGGTGATTTTCAGAGACACAGTCCCAGTAATTACTTGTGCTGGGGAAGGCCGAAATGTTCTATTCTTCCAAATGTATTTGAACCAGCATCTCTAATTCCAGGCATAGCCTTTTCCTGGACCTCAGAGAGGTGTAGACAGTCTCTTCTGTCTTCTTCCTCTTGCCTGCCTGGAACCAACAGGTGCCCTTAATATGGCCCAGAGTTCTCGAAGTTGTCATAGGGTACCTCACTCTGCATGGGGAAATATCCCACGCCCGTCATCGTAATGTTTGCATCAGAAGGCACCCCAGAGAGAGGCGCTCTCTTCTTTGTACAGATCACAGCTATTCAGACCTGGGCTAAGTTGAGGTTCTCCCCAAGGCAGACCCTGCCTACAGGATTCAAGCACAGCTAGCTTATTTGGGAAGCGCAGGAAACCCTGGTGGAGACACGGGGCAACAAGACAGGGAAGGGAGGGCAACCAGTAATGAGTACGTTATTAATCCAGCTACTACAGTGGGCAACTGGATCTCAGTATCCTGGAGACACTCTGGGAAAGATGTAGAACATGCATGTCAGCATTATCCCACCCAGTGGGGCAAGGGAGCCGGGGCATTTATACTCCAACTGCCAACTCGCATTGGTTGAGGGCTGCTCCCAGGGGGTGATACTTCTCAGCTCTTCCAGTTTGTACAGACGACGTGACCTTTAGAGGACTTCTCTGGTGGTCCAGTGGTTAGGGCTCCATGCTCTCGTTGCCGAGGGCTCGGGTTCGATCCCTGGTCGGGCAGCTGAGATCCCACAAGCCATGCAATGTGACAAAAAAAAAAAAAAAAACGGAAAAAACTTAGGCACAGAGATGCAGACATTGTTCTTGGGGGTGAAGAGAACCCACGGAATCGGGGAGGTGGGTGGGGAGATGGTGGGGCACTGATGGTACCTGCTGCGGGCCCAGTGCTTACAAGCCATCTGCTGCTCCTCCAGGTAACAGTCTCTTCATCTCCACACCTCAGCTTCCCCGTCTCTACAAGAGGCAAGGGCTCTCCAAGGGTTGCAAACTGGAGGCCTGGAAACCAAATGAGTTTCTTGGGTGTGTTTGGTTTGGCTCATATGGCTTTTACAAATTTTTTTGATAATTGAACCAACTTAAAATGAGGAGGCTTCGTATGAAAACATGACTTTTTATTTTCTCCAGAAAAATCTATTGGCAACATTAGACCCCAAACTCAATGACCCCCAATACCATATGGCTCTGGGAACCTAGACTTTTTTCTACCCAAAGTCAAACGGTTTAAGGGAAAACTTTTGCAGCTTTCCTGCAAAGTCTCTCCTATCCCCTTTTTTGTTAACATTTTTTTTTTTCTGGCCGCACCGCTCGGCTTCGCTTGCGGGATCTTTGTTCCCTGACCAGGGATCAAACCCGTCTCCCCTGCAGTGGAAGCGCGGAGTCCTAACCACTGTATTGCCAGGGAATTCCCTCCTATCCCCTTTTCTGAAAGTGTTTTTCGTTTGTTTTGTTTGTAAAGGAAAATGCAACTCTCTGCCTCTTTACAGAGTTGGAGGGGGGTGGGTGGAATTGGGTTAAAGCCCCAGGTAGCCTCAGCCCACTCTGCAAGGGTTGAGAGCCAGGATGTTTGAGCATCAGCTGGCAGGCTGGCTGCTCGCAGGGAAGGCCCTGCCGTCTGTTCCCAGAGACGGCGAGGGAGCCATCTTCCTCACTCTGCACCTGCCCGCGAACTCAGGCCCAGGGACATCTTACAACCCAAGAAGAGCTCTGGTCTGAGCCGAATACAGGACCCCAAATGCCTCCATTCTTTACCACATTCTCCTTCAGCCCCTCGTGTATGAGATGAATCAGCTGCCTCCAGCTCAAAGCATCTCTCCTCGGATGCTGGGTTCTAGCCAACCCCCAGAGGCCACCAACTGTGCCCATCAGCAGAAGTGGAAGTCGAGGGCTCTCATCCCGTCACTGCTCTGCCCTGGGAGTCGGCAGCTGATGACACGGGCTGGCCCCTGATTGCCAATCTAGATGACACTTTCAAACATCCCATCCCCGGTGATCCCCTCAAATGCAGCTGTGATTAGTCTAGTCTCCAAAGCCTCCGAGAAAAACCTCAGTTACCGAATAATAATGGGAAAGCCAGTCTAAAAGGGTGGTAAGTCTGAATCCGAGGGTCTTTTTGAATGCAGTGAAATTTTATGCATTCCACGTGCATGAAATAAGGGCTAACAGGATGGTCAAGGAGCAGCTGTGACTTAATGAATGGATAAGAATCATCAGTGGGGTCACTTTTTTTAAAGAACAGAAATGGGTGTGATGAAAATGAGTTTTGCGTCCTTAGAAGCACTTGGAATTCTTGACTGAGCTGGCAGTCGCCTTTCCAAACGTGATTGAGAACGTGGCTCTGGTACCAGACTGCTGTGTGTCAAATTCGGGCTGTGTGACCTTGGGCAAGTCTTAACCTCTCTGTGCCTCAAGATCATCAGCTGTAAAATGGGAGAATAATAAGGCCTTCCTCACAGGGTTGCTTTGAAGATGAAACGAAACATCCATATAAAGCACTCCAGCCCCTTCTTCAGAGTCAGGACTCAGTAAATGTTATATATTATTGTTGTATTATTTTTTTTTTAATTAATTACTTTAGCTATTTATTTTTGGCTGCGTTGGGTCTTCGTTGCCACTTGCGGGCTTTCTTTAGTTGCGGCAAGTGGGGGCTACTCTTCGTTGTGGAGCACAGGCTCTAGGCGTTCAGGTTTCAGTAGTTGTGGCACGTGGGCTCAGTAGTTGTGGCTCGCGGGCCCTAGAGCGTAGGCTCGGTAGTTGTGGCGCACGGGCTTAGCTGCTCCGCGGCATCTTCCTGGATCAGGGCTCGAACCCGTGTCCCCTGCATTAGCAGGCAGATTCTTAACCACTGCAACACCAGGGAAGCCCTTATTGTTGTGTTATTATGAATGATTTATTTTTCAAGGATAGTGCCAAGATTAACATCAGTCCTGGTTCTCCGTGACAAAAAAAAAAAAAACAAATTTCTCAATAGTGGGATCTGAATGGTTGACCTCTTACCAGCATCTTTCTTTCCCCCCTTGCCCTTGTCGCAGCAAATCTGATCAGCAACGCAGGGGGTGTGCTTTCATTGACAAAAGCCCGCTGTGGGGCTGGCAGCAGAGCCCAGTGTCAGCGACTGGCATGGGTGGAGCAGGGCTTCCGTGCAGCGCCCACGGGCCCTGAGAGCTTGTGTATTCAGCTGGCCTCCCCGCTCATGCGCAGGTGGAGGTGAAACATCAGAATCCAATTTTTTGTCACCTTGTGAAATTATGAGCCTCCACTTCCGTTGTGCTGGCATCATCAGAGCACAGTGGACACGTGGGGTGATGGCTGTTGCTGGGTTACTCCTTGTAAGTTCAAACAGTTCCACATGCTGAATGACAACAGATAGCCGTGACCTGGGTAAATTCAACCGATGCTTCCTGCCTAGGTAGACTTTGACAAGATGCCGTACATCACCTCTCTTCCCCCCCTTCCTTCTCTCTCTTCTCTCCTTTCTTCTTTCCTATCTATTTTTCTTTCTTGATCTTCTCTGTCATTTTCTTTTCCTAAGAGGAGAGACACCAGTGCTGGACTCTGTGTTCTGGGCGCCAGGACCTGCTCTCCGTGTGTACACAGTCTGAGTCCTGTGTCCAAACATAAGACAGAAATGCGATCAGTGCCCGGTAGAGGAAGGGATTTGACAGGCCTTCTGTATCCCAAATCTCCAAGATGCAAAGGTAAAGTCAGGCTCTTTTCTTAAAGGTTACATTTCACATTTGAATTGCCTCACATGGAGGCCCTCTGAGCCCAGGCAGTCCGCTTCGCAGCCCTCCCGGCTCGCTGAGGCTACGATCTCCCACGGAGCGCCTCCCTCCTCCCTCCAGCTCCAGGAGACCTGGGGCCACAACAACGACAAATACAAAGGAGCTGAACAATAAGTGGGTCTGCAGCGCTGAATCTCGTGTTAGCCCCTCACGCTTGTTCCAGCTACTGTCTGTGGGTAACAAATCACTCTAAGACTTGGTGGCTTAAAACAACTATGACTGTCTCTTGGGTTCTGTGAGTTGACTGGACTCAGCTCGATGGCTCTCACTTGGGGCCCCTCAAGCTGTCACAGCCAGCTAGCGGCTGGGGCTGAAATCTTCCAGAGGCTCCGCTGGGCTGGACATCCAAGATGGCGCCCTCACGGGGCTGGTGGTTGACAAGAGCTCAGGGAAAACTGTCCACCCGAGCACCTACCGGTGACCTCTCCCTGTGGCTTGGGATTCTCTCAGCATTGCGACTGAGCCCCAAGGCTGTCCTGAGAGGGAGCGAGAGAAGCTGAACGTTCCAAAAGCAAGCATTCCGGGAGAAGCATTTCAAAGGAATCAAGTGGAAGCTGTGTGGCCTTTGATAACCCAGCCTAGAAGTCGTACAGTATGATTTTCTCGGTAATCAATTGGTCAGAGCAGTCACAGAGCCCACCCAGGTTCAAGGGCGGAGGACATAGACCCCACGTCTCAAAGGAAGAATTTGGGGGACATATTTAAAAACTGCTACAGCATTCAATGCAACAACTCTGCTCACTTTCTTCAACGTAAAGGTTCTGACGGTGCTGAAGTCTTCAACACCAGCCTGTCTCTTTGTTACTGATGCCTAAAGCACCTGGAGGGGAGGGTGGAGGACTTGAAGGGAGGAATGAATGGTAGATTTTATTTCTTATCTTTTAGTTGTCTCTTTAGGGCACAGGTGACAAACCGGAAGTCTCCAATATAAGCATAGCCTGAAACGGGTTTAAAAAATTGATCCAATATTTTGAAGGTTGGAGATTTCGCATAAAACTCTGAATTTTCAGCATCTCTTATGAGATCTGAGCTGAATGGTGGCTGCCCCCTTTAGACAAGGCCGCTGTACACCGTTAGCCACAGTCCCTACCCCTTTCTATTGCCGCAATACTAAGAATGGATATCAGTACCCATCCATCTACATGGCTGCACTGTTTCTATCTCCTTGCTTTTGCTTTTGCTTTAGTTAGAAACAACAATTTATCGTGGGACCATGTCTTTATCCAAAGTGAAAATACAACACTAGACCGGGAGGGTTATACATCCAACACAAATGGGAAAAGGCGTTTTTAACGGGCATAAGAAAATGTTATATGTTATTTTTCATATACACCAAAGAGGATTATGTTGATTTTTCTCACACCCCTCCCTCTCTCCCTCCTTCCTTTCCTCTCTTTCTCTTTCCTGCTCTCTCCTCTTCCCTCCTTTCTTCCCTCCCTCCTCCCCTCTCCCCCCCTTTCCTCTCCCTTTCTCTCCCTCTTTTTCTTTCAATACTCAGCAGGAGAGGTGATCAGTTCTTGTTAACTACACTGAATTGATTTCATTTTTAGTCTTTCGCTATTACTTGAGTTAAAACAGTTTTTCTCTCTCCTGCTGTTTGTCTTTTACATGGCAGCCAACCAAATAAACAGGTGGGACCTCAAAACACTATCTTTGGTATAATAGACACATCCAAAGGCCTCCCAGACGAGCCTAAAGTGGTCTCCCAAATGATGGAGGTGGTCTGCTCTCCCCCGGGAGAAGCCCCTTGCCAGTCTGGCCCTGGGCCTTTTCGGCTGTTTTTTTTATGTTCCAGACCAGGAGAGGTAGCTACTCCAGACCAACCCCTCCGACTGTTCAAAGTGTGGCAAACTACGAGACAATGGACAAGTTGCTTCTTTTGACTGATGACTCTGTCATGTCCCCATTTGAGGTTCAATACTTGTCCACAGAGTCCAGCCCCCTTGGTCTGAGAGAGGCCTGTTACCTCCCCATGCTTGGCTTGGGACTTTTCTGTTCCATCCACATTTTCTAGCTCTCTTTTGATTGATTCCGGAAGTCCGTTTTCCTCTCTCTCTCTCTCTCTCTCTCTCTCTCTCTCGCATGTGGGTCTGCATTTGCACGTGGGCACTCGTGTGTGTATTAGTGATTGTGCGTGTGTATGCGATGAGTATGTCAGCCCATGTGTGCCTATGTATATGTGTGTGTACATGTGCGCTCGTGCATCACAGTAGATCACAGAGGCTTAAAGGGAGAGAGGGAAGGCGCAGGCTGCTGAAGGATGGGTTTGCAGGGATGTTGGGAACTCCACACAGGGCTGTCTCTGCCAGGCTCCTCCCATAACTGAATGCCCGTGGCATCCGGCACCATGAAAACCAGAGGTAAAGTCATTTCACGTGTCCACGTGCTCGCCACTGGCTGAGGCTGGGTCATCGGAGAGGCATATCAGATTGTCCCCCGACCTATGCGCCCCCGCTACAGGGGGACCCCATGGCTAGATGTTTGCCCACAGTGCCCTCTCACCCCCACTCAAAGCCTCCCTAGACTCCACGCTAGAACCCTCATTCTGGGAAGTTCCTATTTTATGACATAAAGAATCCTAAAATCAAGAAGTTGACCAAGAAGGAAATGATTTGAATTTAAAGGTTTGGGGCAAAAGGACGCTAAATTCTCTGAGCTTCGATTACCTCCTTAGCGAAATGAGGATAATCATATCCCCTGCCTCCAAGAATTGAATGCACATGTAGCTGGTTGGAAGATGTGTATAAAACTAGCCTAGTACACGGACTGGAGTGCACGGGGTCCTAATAGGGAGCAGAGAATTTTCTCCAACACCTGCCTTTACACCTGTAACCATCGGCCTCCACCCCATCCCTTGACAGCTTTACCAGCTTCCAGAGCTTCCAGTAAACTTTGGGGATGAAATTGCCCAGTCTGACCTCTTCAGGCTCGGCCTGAGGTTTGGGGACCTGCCCTGAGAACGGGGAGGAGAATCCGCGCTTTCACTGTGCTGCCATCTCCCTACCGCTCTCTTTGCCTGTTTTGGAGTCTTCCTGCTTTCCTTCCTCGAAGCATTGGAGTCTGGGAGGAGGGAAGGGAGAAAAGCACACGTTTCATACGAGACTAGCCCACCCATAATCCCATCATTGGGCTCTCTCCAAGGAGGGACCCAAACGATGCCCTCTCAGGGGGCATATTTATGGGTGCTAGGGAGGCTCCCCACAAAGCCCTCAGCACCGCACTGTCCCTGACGAGCGTGGGTGGCACACCCTCTGGCTGCCCTTACATGGCACCCCCTCAATCCCTGCCCACCGTGGTTCATGCCATCACCTCTCACTGTGGCCCCGCTCCACCCAGCAAGCAGCTTACCTTCTGCAGGACTCACGTGATGCCCCAGAAGCTCACTCACCTTTGCCACACCAAGTCCTGGGAATGCAGTCGCGCCGCCCCATCCTGCCTTCTCTGCCGCACCTGCCATCGTGCGTGAAGATTCCAGCCGTCCTTCCTCCTTCTGGATTCTGCAGGCAGGAAGCAGGTGCTGGTCTCTGCTCTCAAAGCCCCCTCCTCCTAGGACCAAGTCAGGCTCTTGCAGGAATTCCAGGGCACTGGTGTTGACAGCCCACTAATCCCTGCAGCTCAGGATCACACCTCTGGCAGCTTCTCACGGCATAGGTGATATCGCTTCTCCTGAAGACCCCAACTTATGCTAGTGACAGGGGGTGTGGTGGGGAGTAGAACATGGGAAAGGCAGGAAAAATACCAAACTCTTTCTTCCAGATGAATCCCCTCCACACACACACACACACACACACACACCACACAACTCTCACATTTCTAGGCAGCCTGCTTACATAGGCTGGCAGGCATGTGAGGGAGAGGTTTATGGGACAATTTCTCACTCGTCCGCCTCTCTAGGGAGCCCAAATTTTGAGCCAAGGTTGAGTACAGTATAGGCTGGGAGACAGAGTGTTTAGATCTAGGCTCTGCCCCTTCTCAACTGTGTGTCTTTGGGCGAGTTACTTCACCTCTCTGTGCCTCCATTTCCACAATTGTGAATGAGGACCCTCCCTATAGGACTATTGTGAGGGTTAAATGAGTTACTATGGGAATAGGGCTTCATAGTTTCCTGGTACATATTAGGTGCTCAATATATGAGGCTACTGTGGGATTTTTCCCATCTAGTTACTATATGAAATGTTGAGCATTTAGTATGCAGTAAGTCCTCAATAAGTGTTAGCCTTTAGCCATGATGAAGAGGTTGAACATTTGGGGCTTAAAATACACATCTTGCAGCCCATTTAAACTCCCAGTCAAGGAGATCTGATCATACCATTCTCCTTTTAATCTTTCAGTTACTCCCCTTATGGGGGACAGAAGTCTAACCTCCCTCTGGCCCACAGGCATGATACTCAACTACTTGTCATCTCCCGGGCGTGCCATGCTCACTCTTGCCATCATGCCTCTTTGCCCATGCTGTCCACCCTGACAGAAATGACTTTCCCCATCTTCTCCACCAAAGTAATCTTCATTTAGTGTGGCAGCCATGGGAAGGCCCTACCCAGGCTTCCCTTCAGTGGAGAAGGTTCTAGAAGGAGTACTCTTAGCCGACAGCCCCCAGCCGCTGTACCTTCAGGAGCCACAGCAGCTGAGACCACAGGCTCCCCCAGGCTGCCCCACCCAGTGACCGCAAGATGGGGACACCAGAGCTGGGCCGTTCTGCCGGACGTGGGACGTCTCTGATGGGCGGTCCTTGCTCCGGGGCTCCCCATCGGCCTGGTGCAGCCTTTCTCAGAGCTGCGCTGTGTCTGAGGCTCTTCCCACCCCATCCTCCTTCCTTTTCCCTCCTTTCTCAGGGATCAGACCTGTATCTTGGCCTGAAGGCTCTCCCACCTACTCCTGCCCCCTCCCCTTCGAGCCTGCACTTGGGCGTGTAATCCCATCTTGGTGTCTGCTTCTCCCAGGACCTGAACTGACATGCTTAGCCATCAAGGCTCAGCTCAAGCTTCACTTCTTGGAGGTACGAGGGACCCACCTTCCCCCCGTGCTCCATGTCCTCTCTGGGCTCCCAGACTGCCTCACAACCACCTCTGCTCTACTCATCCGTTTCCCGTCTGTGTCACCCAACGGCTGAGTTCCTCACCAGAAGGAAATTGTCCTATTAATCTCTGAATCCACAGTACACGGATGTAAGATACCAGGTGCATAGTGGGCACTTAAGGTTTGTTGAACCTGTGAATATGGTGCTTGGAGAATGTAAGCGTGGTAGACATTCTTCAGAACGAAGAAAAGGAAAAAAAAAAAGATGTAAAGGGTAGTTTCCATATTGTTCATGAATTTCAAAAGCCTGAATCCTAGGGCCTGACCCTAATTCTAAAGTTTCACGACCCCAAATAGGTGTAATGCAGTCTTTTATTGCCAATCATTTTTGCCTTTTAATGAAGACACATCTCTTATTTTATTGGGCAGGCCCGAAAGTTCATTTGAGTTTTTCTGTAAGATGTGCTCAAAAAACCCAAACGAACTTTTTGCCCAACCTGTAGGATGAAAGTTGCTGAGAACATAGGACCTGCTTTAGAGCAATTTGGTCCCCAACTCTCCTGGAATTCACACCACCACCAGTTTAAGCAAAGATTGCTTGATTTCAGAAAATGGAAGGCCCCCAGAGCTAGCTAAATAAGGAGGCTTTAGGTAAGGAATCTGGGGTAGTTCAGAGGCCCCAGGGCACATAGCACAGGCAGTTCTTAGGAGAAATGGTAGCCAGGAGCTGGGAGGTTAGGAGCCGGGCTCAGGGCCTCCTAACCCACCAGGCCACACACTTCTGCCTGATAGGCCCTCCTTCTTCAGAAGACCAGCTGTTCATCACTTCCCAGAGCAAGCATTCAACTGAGGAGACCAGTTGAACTCCATGGGTCCCGATCCCAAGTACTGAGAAGGGGCCTAGCTTGGGCCAACTGTCCACGCCCACTGGCTGTCAGTTATGGTCCCAGGGTGTGGTCTCAGAGCCGCGAGCAGGGCTCGTGGGAGGACACTGGGAGAAAAGGGGTGCGCTGACGCGGATGAGCCTCAGCCAGCCCTCATCCCCGCCTCGAATCCACGGAGCCGCCTGAAGAGGAAGAAAACCTTGTTTTCCTCCAGAGCCCATAAGTTCATCACTACGCCCCACCCTCCCCCTAGACTTTAAAGTAATACTCAACAGCGCTCTCTCCCTCACGTTCAGCAAAGCTGTGAGCTCTAAAAAAAAAAAATACTATATTTAACATCTTAGGGCAAATTTTTCTGTAATTCCCTCATAATACTCCGAATCATTCAAAGCCACTTTACTGTCAGAAAAGAAATATCTATGCATACACTTAGCTCATTTAAGCCAAATGCCTTTTTAACAACATTTCTCAATTAAATATTCAGCAGAGATAATATTAAGTCAGAAGCATTTCATCCACTTAAAAAAAAATCTGAGGTGAAAGAATCCAAAATGGGGAATATCAGAAATTAGAATGAAAGGACCACAGCATCTGACGCTGGTCCAAAGGGCAGACCACAAGTCAAAGCCACATCTCTCTGGATTCGTTGGCATTTAACTAGATGCAAAATGTCAGCACAGAAAATGGCTTGTTCAGTGCAAATATTAACAAGAGAGGAGTGTGTCAGTGTGGAAATGGAGCTTCAGCCGACCAGGGCCTTTCTGACTCCCCCCCATAAAGTCACTCTGAAGCAACTAGGGAGCTTTCTTTTTGGTTAATTTTCACCCTCTTTGCTGGACGTAAAGCTGCAGGGCATTTGTTTCATGGGAGAAAGGGGAGGCTGATGCAGGAACCACTAGGAAAGATGGTATTGTTTGCCTGTAGTGAGGTCACTTTATCCTATCCTATTCTACTACCTTACCCTACCCTACCCTACGCTACCCTACCTTATCCTATCCTATCCTATCCTACCTTACCTTATCCTAACCCTATTGTACCCCCACCCTACCCTACCTTATCCCAGCCTACCCTACCCTATCCTATCCTACCCTATTCTATCCTTTCCTATCCTATTTTATACTACGGGCTATGCTATTCTACACTAGTCTACTCTACCCTCTTCTATTCTATTCTATTCTGGTTCTTATGTACATATTCAGAGGAGACTGGCACTGAGCAACATTAATTTTATCAAGGCCAGGAAGAAGGTAGAAGAATAAGAAAATATTTTCCTTTTTTCCCTCTTCACTGCACTAAGGAGGATCCCATGGTAGCTCAAAGCTGCACATTGCACTTTCTGTCCTTGCAGTCTTCTCAGAAAGATGCAGTCTTCTCAGTAGGAACTGGCGCCTTCCCCAGCTCACGGCATTTGCCACCTTGCTCTGAAAAGGGAAGCTCGCGTGTGAGTCTGATCTGGTGACAGGTGGAAAGCTGAGAGCTGCTCTTTCAAATATAAAGAACCTTGATTCAAGGGCCATGGAGGAGCAATGTCTGCCCGTCCCCTTCTGAGGGGGCGTTTTGGTGAATCCACCGCCAGCAGCCGTTAGATCCTCAGCTGGGCAGCCCCAGAAACCAGATGCTCTCGGCCCCCCGAGAACGGATCAGCTCACTCGTCCAGCTCAACAGAAACTTACATCTACGAACCAGGATGACTAACCAGACTGATGCAGAGTGATGCCAGACGTTCCCTCCAGCCCAACGATCACATTCTCTGCTTATGAGCAAATGATACGGGCAGCCACATTAGTTGACTGTGGCTTGGTGTTTAGCACGAAGTCTGGCTTAATTGGAGCATTAAAAGAATTGTTGAAGCGATATTAGATGGTTCATTCACCAAGCTGCCGGTAACGCGGCTGAGCTAGCCTTGGAAAGCAGGTAGGAACAGAGGGCAGCTGGGGAGCCAGACCCAGGCCAGAGAGAACACCGGCCTGTCCTGCCAACAGATGACAGACACTCGACTCCTTCGCTCGCAGGTATCGGCTGGAAACTGGATGTTGCCACCACCGTGGCTACTGCCAGAAAGAATTCTCACTGTCCCCTGCTCCAGATTCAAATCTGTGGCAGGTGGATCTGACTGGCCAAGCCTGCCTGCTCATGACCTCCCACTAGGAATGTAGGAAAGGCAAGTGTCTTAGCTTGGGTTTCCCCAGAGGAAAACTCCAAGATAAGGATTCAAGTGCAAGTAGTTTCCTTGGGAGCGATACCAGGAAGTACCAGTAGGGAAGTCAGGTGTTGAGATAGGAAAAGGGAGGGGCCTGCTCTGGGCAATTGGGGCTCATCCTTCTTGGGAACCTCAGGGCGGCAGTTAAGACCCTCTTGGAGTTGTCCCACCTGAGGGGTGAGGAAACTGGAGTTCTAATCCATCAATTCCCGTCTGTCATTGGTTGAGGGTGGCCTTAACCCCATCCCCCAGGGGATGTTAATTTCTGCGCCCTTCCAGTGTGCCCTGTATGGAGAGTCACACGTGCTTACGTTGGCATATACAGGGGCCATGAGTTCCGAGTGCTTCTGTGCAGGCATGACAGCATCTGCTACAGCGAGTGCCATGCAGTTTTAGCTGTTCAAGTGACAGTGGGGGGGCCCTGTCTCCCACCTAGATTCAGAGAAAGGGGTTCTGATGCCGGCAGCTACAAATATGACAACGTTCTCTAATGCCCTTTACTTTATCTGCCAAACTCTCCTTTCTCCTCTGCTGCTGTCAAATTCTCCGCACCCCTAAAACCTGGTGGTTCCCGCAGGAGTGACCACTTTTTATCATGGTCACTGCACACTGTTAATTCGTCCAAAGTGGTACCTGACCCAAGAGAGGGCAAGTTAGAACCCTTCCCTGGAGTTTCCCAAACTAGAAAGGCATTGGTTTTTCCTTTCTTTTTTTTTTAAAATAAATTTATTTATTTATCTATCTATCTATTTATTTATTTTTGGCTGCCTTGGGTCTTCGTAACTGCGAGCGGTCTTTCTCCAGTTGCCGTGAGCGGGGGCTACTCTTCGTTGCGGTGCATGGGCTTCTCATTGCGGTGGCTTCTCTTGTTGCAGAGCACGGGCTCTGGGTGCGCAGGCTTCAGTAGTTGTGGCACGTGGGCTCAGTAGTTGTGGTTCGCGGGCTCTAGAGCGCAGGCTCAGTAGTTGTGACCCAAGGGCTTAGTGGCTATGTGGCATGTGGGATCTTCCGGGACCAGGGATCAAACCCCTGTCCCCTGCATTGGCAGGTGGATTCTTAACCACTGTGCCTCCAGGGAAGTCCCTCTTTTTTTTTTTAAATCCAACTTAAGTCTGGAACTTGAGATGCAAAATTCAGAAGCTCTGAATTCACAGACCTGAGCAAAAGAAGGCGTCTCGGTGGCATCCAAGTGTCCAATATGGAGACCAAATGATGTCCATTTTTCCTACCTCTTTACTTTCCTGAGATTCTGTGATCCAACTCATTGTCCTTTTTGCCTAAGCTTACAACCCAAAGAATCCTGATTAACATGGTGAGCGTAGAAATAGAAGGAGGGAGGGGGATGGTTACGGCAGGTAGAGCTTCCTGGGAAGCAGACCTCCCCCCAGAGGAGTGGGCACGTGACATGTCAGAAGTTTGTGGAGGAAAGCTCTTGGAGCGAACTCCGGTCGGGAGTGAAGGAAGCAAGATATAGGGCAGAGGAGGAACTGGGACTGCGATGCCCACAGCTGAGAGGTCTTGGCCACCCCCGTGGGGGCTTGGGAGCTGAGGTGGCCTTTCAGAGTTGTCCCCGTTGGGGTGAAGACCTGGGCCTGTGTACCCCTAGATGATCAGCCATTGGATGCGGAAGACGGGGGCCGACCTGGGATGAGGCAGCTCTCTGCATCTGAGGCAATCCCTGCAGAGGCAGACAGGTGAGGCCTCCCTGCCGGCAGCTCTCTCAGCAGCTGGGGGAGCCAGCCCCGGGGTCCTGAAGGGGAACGTGGTGGCACATCCCAGCATCCACTACAGTGACTTTAAGAAACATCTCTCAGATAAGCCTGAACGAGGACTCCCGCCTAGCAGAGAGGACACCTTGCGGAGCCAGTCATAATCACGTACTGAAGGCTCTATGCTTAGAACTCGGCAAGCAACGTCTTCCTTTATCCCTCTCTGAGACGGGAATTGCATCCTTATTTTACAGATGGGGAAACTGGAGTTTGGAGAGTTAAGACTTGGTTCAAGATCACAGAGCTAAAGAGTGGCTGAGCCCAGTTTCAAAACACACCTCCCAAGTCCAGAGCAGGTGCCTTAGCCTCTGTGCCAGGGCTGGGACCCAGGTAGAGCCAGTGAGGCACCGACAGCACATCACCATCAAGTGCCCACCTCGCACTTCCATGACCCTGACAGTGAGTGCCTCTTTAAATTCGTCCCCTGGGTGCCTCGCTTGCCTCACCCTGGAGTTGCTCAGCGGGCCCCACCAGCCTCTGCCTCCAGGTCTCATTTTTCTGGAAGGTCCCATGGCTAACCAGCCTCTTTTTTTCTTTTAGTCTTTTTTTCCAAACAGAGCATGCCCTTATGAACCTTAGGTTGGCATTTGGGAGCTCATTTGCTCTCCAGCTGGCCCATCACAGCCCCTGGGCGGGGCTTCACCCCACAGCTAACAAATCACACCTATTCTGTGCACGTTGTCCCAGTTTAACTGTGCGGGTAGCCCTACAGCCGCTATTTGGAGGTGTGGAGGCTTCACAAAGGCCTCCGTATATGGACAGCCCCTGATAGTTACTTTTCTGCCTGTAAAAAGTCCTCAGACCTCGCCGACACCCGCAACATACTGCATTGTAATTGTCACTGGCCTGCTCCTCTCCCCCCCAGGCTGGGTCCCTGCAGATCCAGTGGTGTACAGCAGCTTCCTCACCCAAGGGTGCTCAAGATATGTTTCTTGAATGAAGATTATTAACCAGCCCTCCCTAGAGCTTAGTTCAGGTGAATCCACTGTCCCAGCTGGAGTGAAAATCATGCCAGGCCTCCATCTGTTTTTGTTTTTTGTGTGTTTTTTGTTTTTGTTTTTGTTTTCGCAGTACACAGCGCCTCTCACTGTTGTGGCCTCTCCCGTTGCGGAGCACAGGCTCCGGACACGCAGGCTCAGCGGCCATGGCTCACGGGCCCAGCCGCTCCGCGGCATGTGGGATCTTCCCGGACCGGGGCACGAACCCGTGTCCCCCGCATCGGCAGGCGGACTCTCAACCACTGCGCCACCAGGGAAGCCCCTCCATCTGTTTTTAAATGATAGAAGGGCATTCCTACTCTTTGGGGAGAAACTGCAAAGATTTAATGAAATGTTTCTGCAGTTGAGGCTATGGATGATCTGTTGACATGGTCTAAAGGGCTGTCGGTAGTTTAATGTCTTTCTGTACCATCAGTTCTGCACTTTGTACCAACTCAGCAAATTGGTCTGAATTCAGGCTACTGACAAGGACCTTGAAAATAATGTGGCTTCTGCAGGCTTAAGAAATGAAAGAATTTGAAAATGGTCCTAACAAATTCTGAGATCGTACCCTCTGCCATCCGGTGCCTCCAAGGACTTGGCCCAGGATGGACTACAGCAGAACATATGGGTTCCCCGCCTCTGGTGCCTCCATCTGAGGGCTCCAAACCTTCCTCAAAGTGCCAGCCTGGAGATGCTACAGCCCTCACCTGCCCCACCCCCTGTAGTTCTCCTTGCAGTAAGAAATCCCAAAGGCACACTATTTCAGGGCAGGCTTCCAACCCTAGAGGCGGCTGTTGAGCTTGATGCAGTGAGGCAAGCAGGCTTTGGAATTAGAAGACTTGAGTGTACCTCTGGCATAGCCATTGACTAACTGTGACTCAGCGTTTCCCAAAAAAGTTCCACGGAGTGCTAGGATTCTATGACATATTAAATAGGAACAGTGCATCAGGTAGCTATTGCCCTGATGACAATGCTGCGTAACAAACACCCTCGAAACTCAGTGGCACACAATGATTAACATTTAGTTTTTACTCATGCATCTGCAGGTTGGCTGGGGCATCTCTGCTCCATGTGTCTCATTCTGAGGTCCACAATGGAAAGGCAGCAGCGCCCCGGGGAATATTCTTCTCACAGAGAATAAAGCACAGAAGAAAAATTTGCACAGAAACATGCAATGCCCCTTAAGGCCTACACTCGAAACTGGCACACTGTCACCTCCACCCTCATTCCATTGGCCAAAGCAAGTCACATGGCCAAGCTTGCGACAAAGAAGCTTACTTGGGACATCAATGGGACACGGAAGTTTACTCTTTCCATGAAGCTTTAGACAGAGGGAGTGAACTTTTGTCATATAATAACTGAATCTACTACAAGTTGCACAGGGAAAATGTTCTATGGTCAAATAAATTGGAGAAATTTTTTTTAATGAAAAAGAGGTGGATGTTAGAGATTAGGGAGGGGTGTCAATTAATTTTTTAAAAAAGTCAAGCAGTTCTCAGAGGCTTTCATGTATATGTCTGTTCTGAACCTCCAATTGGGAAGCATGGAATGTGATGTTTTCTAACATTTTTTCACCATGCCACTAGTGTTCCAAAGAACCCACTTTAGGAAAGTTTGCTATAGGTCACGGGCAAGTCACCTAACCTCTCTGAGCCCCAGGTATCCAGGATGTTTTAACAGGAATAATGATCTCTACTTCGGAGGATGGTCTGGTAATCCCATGAGATAAGGTGTGTGTAGCATTGGACCACATGGCTGGGTGCATGAAGATGCCCATTCACTCATGAGTTCAGTCCTTCTAGAACCCCAGTTAGAAAGAGAGTTCCCGGGGCTTCCCTGGTGGCCCAGTGGTTGAGAATCTGCCTGCCAATGCAGGGGACACGGGTTCGAGCCCTGGTCTGGGAAGATCCCACATGCCGCGGAGCAACTGGGCCCGTGAGCCACAACTGCTGAGCCTGCGCGTCCGGAGCCTGTGCTCCGCAACAAGAGAGGCTGCGATAGTGAGAGGCCCGCGCACCGCAATGAAGAGTGGCCCCCGCTTGCCACAACTAGAGAAAGCCCTCGCACAGAAACGAAGACCCAACACAGCCAAATATTAATTAATTAATTAATTAATTAAAAAAAAGAAAGAAAGAAAGAAAGAGAGTTCCCTAGCATGGGGCAGGCCAGATCCGGGCCACTGGCGATCCATGCACTGAACTGGGCAGGCACTGGGTGGTAGAACCAGCTGCAAAAAGGGGGAGAAAAGTCCCCTGAGTGCTGACAGTGGTGACATACAGCAGAGGCCTCACAGATGGGGGGTCTTAAGAGGCTACAGGGTTGCGAGGGGGTGTGGGGTTCCGGGCCAGCAAGTTTTGAGAGACTCTAGGCAAACTGATGTGGCTACCAGTGGGCCGTGGTATTTCAGGGAAGGCTCCAGTGGGCTGCTGGCCTGGACTGACCCCTGATTCTGACCCCGAGAAAAGGCTAGGCCTTCAGGTCAGAAATCAGGAGCCCCAGTCACAGAGCGGAGAGCTATGGGGGCAAGAAGCCATGGACATCATTAGACACTGCCCCCCGCCAGGCTTGGAGCACCGTCTGCTTTCAGTCAGAACCCTGCCTTTTCCCTGTACCCTCCAAAAGTCTGTGTCCTTTTGCTCCTGTCTCATCCCTGCCCAAGCCAGTGGGAGGCCTGGTCCTCTTTGCCTTTCATCTTTCCAAAGCAGCACTGGCTCTTCCTGTGACCTCCACAAACAATGAAACATCACGGTCATGAGCATAAGGCCGTGAAGGCAGGAACAAAATTCACAGAAGATTTCCATTCTGCTCGGGTACGAGTAGGAAATTCTCTATGGAATGGCAGGCTTCTCCTCAGTGAGAAATGAAAACATGTGGTTTTCATTTCTCTGGGAAAAAAAAAAAGACTCCAGGTGCTGTTCTCCAAAACCTCACCCCACCCCTGCCTTGGTAAGCTCCCAACTGCCCAACAAATATGAAAGACTGTTATACACACTGGCTTTTCTTCCAGCACAGCCTCTGCAGCGAGGTGGCCCACTGCGGTTAGGATCCCAGCTCTGCTACTTACCTGTCATGTGACTTTGAGCAAGTTACTTAATCTCTCTGTGCCTCAGTTTCCTCCTCTATCAAATGTGGATACTAATATACTGTACCACCTCATAGGGTTGTTATGAGAATTAAATGAGTCCAATTTGTACAGCTCTTGCTACAGTGTCTGGTACATGGTAAGCACCAAGCGTTTGTGAAATAAAACTTCAGGAAGAGGACTGCCCTGAGAACATCATGGATGCCAACACCCAGGACACACTGGAAACATGGGAAGCGCTCATCTTTCTTCTCATTGTTTTGTCTCCACAGACCTCACCCCACCTCCCTTTTCTCCATGCCCTTATCTCCACACCAACGCCCCCTTATGCTGACTTTTATGTATTCCACTTCCTTCTTCGAAAAGGGAACATGAAAAAAGAAAGAAAATGTCATTCTAGGAACCACAGCAAGAGGTGTTGCATTTTAATGGCAGAGAAAATACAAAGTCAAAGAAGTGAAACTCTAATTGTAGAATTTGTGGTTGCTGGTGAGAGGACTGCTTGGTGAGGCAGAGGTGGCAGGGCTGAGAAGGATGGGAGGGGAGGACAGAGGATCAACCTGAAATTCCTCCAGGCAGGGAGCTGCCTACTGGACCTGCCAGAAATGCCAGCCCCTACTGTGTACAAGGAAACATACTTCCCCTTAGGTCACTCCCATTCCAAATGGAGATCCACGCACATCCTAGACCAGTTCTTCCAATTATGGAAAAGGCCCCCAAATATCCCAATTGGCATACCACAAACGCCGCATCCCCGCGATAATGATGATGATAATAGCGTTGGTAATGGCCGCGATGCAGCTGTTACTCAGCCTCGTGCATCTTCAGAGCCTCCTGGGGATTGGCGGTATGCTAAGAATAGTCCTAGCACCAGCATTCAAGAGCAATCAGTTGACCCAAGTGAACCCCACAAGGTAGGATCCTGCTTGCTGAATTGGCTGCCAGGTGTGAGGGGAGGGATTTGCTGCAAAAGCTGAGTCCAAGAGGAGCCACGGCTGTGGGTTCAGGCTGGGAAACCCCGGAACAAAGACTGGGGAGAGACTTTTCTAAGTTGTGGCAATCAGATTAACCCCAGTGTCAAACCCCACCTGTACCCTGGCTCCTAGGACCAGCTCCCGCATCGACTCCACTGCCAAGAGCAGAGAGATGAGTCAGCCTCACGCATGGTCAGTGACTGGCGTGGAGAAGACACAGTGCTGTCAGCATAGATTAGCTCTAAGTGATGGAAAATGCCAACTAAGACTTGTGGAGCTTTCTTCCTCTCTCACGTAAATAAGGTTCAGCAGTGGATAGTTCAGGGCTAAAAGAGTGGCTTCACAAAGTCAACAGGATCAGGGCTATTATTATTATCATTATTGTATAATTTGCATATGGTGAAATACACAGATCGTGAAGGTATAGTTTGATGAGTTTTTTGTTTTTGTTTTTTGTTTTTTTTTGCGGTACGCGGGCCTCTCACTGTCGTGGCCTCTCCCGTTGCGGAGCACAGGCTTTGGACGCGCAGGCTCAGCGGCCATGGCTCACGGGCCCAGCCGCTCCGCGGCATGTGGGATCTTCCCGGACCGGGGCACGAACCCGTGTCCCCTGCATCGGCAGGCAGACTCTCAACCACCACGCCACCAGGGAAGCTCTAGTTTGATGAGTTTTGACAAATGTATACACCATGTGCTCAACAACACAACTGAGATATAGGATAGTTCCATTGTCTTAGAAAGTTTCTTCATGCCCTTTTCCAGTTGACCTCCACCACTCATAGACAACAACTGTTCGGACATCTATCACCAAAGAGGGAGTGGTTTTGCCTGTTCTTGAATTCCGTATACTTGGAGACATACAGTATGTATTCTTTTTTGTCCAGTTTCTTTCACTCGGCATAATACTTTTGGGATTCACCCATGTAGTCATACGTATCAATGGTTTATTTGTATCGCTGAGTAGTATTCTATTGTATGAATATACGACAATTTGTATAATCACCCGTTAATGGAAATTAAGATCGTCTCCAGTTTGGGGCTATTATGAAATAAACTGTTAGGAACATCTATCTGCGCGTCTTTGTGTGGACATAGGTTTTTGATCTCTCGTGGGTAAATAGTTAGGAGTGAGATTGCTGAGTGTAGTGTATGTATATGTTTAATTGTATAAGGAACTGTCAGTTTTCCAAATGATTCTACCATCTCAGGATCTTTCTATCTTGCTCCTCTACCATCCAGTGTACATGACTTCCACCTCATGGTATTAAATGGCTGCTTGAACTCCAGCCATCACATCCACATTCCAGCCCACAAGAAGGAAGATGGAGGTAATGGTATGCTCCTCTTGTTTTAATAACACTTCCTGGAAGCTTCTCGCAATACTTCTGCTTACATCCCATTAGCTAGAACTTAGTCACATAGCCACACCTGGCTGCAAGGGAGGCTGAGATGTATAATCTTTATTCTGGAAATCCAAGCACCCAGCTAGATAATGGGGGTTTTATTATTGGGAAAGAAGAGGTATTATTGGGCGTTGGGGGGGGGGGGCAAGAAACGGCATCTTCCAAGACAGGTGGCCAGAAATCGGGCAGGGACTATTTCTGTGTTGCTCAGAGAGGTTTCTTCAGAACCTATCTTGGGTCTTGACTCGTGGTATGTGCTCAATAATTGTTTGTGAATGATGGAAGGAGGGAGGGGAAAGGGGGAAAGGAAGGAAGAGAAAAGTAGCCCTGGCAGCCAGCCCCACGACTTGAGAAAATTCTCTGGGATCGTTATACTCATCTGACAAGAGGGCTGTTTTTAAAAGGCTTTCACAATGCTTCAATTTCTGAAGTTGTTTCAAAATATCTCTTGGAGGCCATTAAATGTCATTGTGTGAATTGTTAAGAGACTCCTTTAGTAGCCTGATAGGTAAGGGGCCTTTTGACTTCGCTATCTGATGGAGATAGTTTGGGCATCTTGTTTTTCAGTGCAGAGTAGGGTGTGTGTGTGTGCGCGCGCGCGTGCGTTTGCACGCGTGCTTGCACACAAGACACCTTCTTTGGACCTTTTCCTGTCAGAGTCTCACAATTTGTGTGGTGATAAACGTGTTGTCGCCCAGGGCTTGTGCCTTGGATATTGAAATGAGGGCTGAAATGCCCGAGGGGAGGGGAAAAGAAGAGTGAGACAGCAAAGTTGCTGGAGAGCAGAGCTGTGACCAAGGCAGGCAGGCGGCAGGAACTTTTGCAAGAGGCCTCGGTGTTTTCCAGCCGGGCGCCCCTTCAGCAAATGAGGGGGTCATCAGGTTATGTTATTTTATGGTCCAAAAGCAGATACGGTCCGCTGCCTCCGCTCTATCCTGATAATTTTGTTTTCCTGGCGGGTTTGCCATCAAGGATCTGACATGCCATTAGGTTTTTATCTCTGCTGCCCAAGGAGGGGCAACGGTGAGCGGGGTCTGCTTTTCATTAAAGTGAGAGTGGTTGCACGAGCACTTCTTTGAACAAAACAAGCACGGTTCACGACAAGGTTAGGGGAAGGCGGGGCGGAGGGGAGGTTATTAGTTATTACCTCTGCTTCCTTAGCGGGAGTGGAGGCTTCTCTCCTTCGGGGTTGGGCCCCCTCCCTGGGGGGCTGAGAACTAATTCTGCGCTCGGGCGATGATCCCCAGGCCCGCCTAAGAAGCGGCACCTTTTAATCATGTCCAATCCGGTGACATTGACTGTTACCCATTAGGGAACCGGCTGACACCAAGAAAGGCATTTCGCTTACAATCTGGGCCGGCGCTGGAGTTACAGCCCTGGAGGTGAGAGGCCCAATTTGGCTGGAGGGAGATCTGCCCCGGCAAGTTCACCCCATTCTGCCGGGGACACGGGCCTCCCGTCAGCTCTGAAGCTTCTGTCCGGTTTCTCTCCCCAAGTGAAAGTGGTGTCTGGGAGGGCCTGTGAGGAGGGTGAGGACGGGCGGCCCCAAACTGCCTCGGCCCGGTGTGGAAGGGCCTGGTACATTCTAGATCCTTCATGTGCATCACTTTGCTTGCTGCAGATCAAAACCAAGCAGAGACTCCACTCAGTAGCAAGTCTGAGTGGAAAAATATTCCGCACGTATCTCCGTTTCTTCTTTACAGATGCAGGAGATGCTGTTGGTGTCAGGAGGGGTCCCGGCTGTTTATGGCGCTTGCATAAACAGCCTGGCTGACTTGGTCCTCATAAGGGCTGCTTTAGTCAACCCAAGCACTCCAGGCCACCTCTTGTGTCGTTTCCATCAGCAACATCACGCTGGGCTGAGGCTCAGTGTGGCGTGTTAGGTTCCCACGAAACGTGCCATCCTTGCGGTGGGACTCTGAGCCTCCCTCCCAGCCTGCCCTGCCCCCGCCTCCTCCACGCTCTCACCCCCACCACCCCTGAAAACAGAAATCCCCTTAATCTCTGGGCTACGTGGTTTACTTTGCCCAGGAATTCGGAGAGCTGCGTCGTCTCCCTCGCAAAGTGAATTATAACACGAGCATAGAATATTGATTCCAGGCGTGTGGAATTGTAATCCCCAAGTTCCCACACAGCGCTCCCATCCATGGCGAATCGGCCCACCCTTTCCTCGTGTCCGGGCAGCGAGGACAGATGACCCCCTGCGGCCACCACCGTTCAAGTCACGTGGGGGGCCCCTGGGCGCCCTAACGTCTCCATCACATGACTTTGTATCTGCTTCTCACATGTGTGACGTGCAATTCCGGTTTGTATTTCTGTGGGGACCGGCATCCATCGAGCATTTGAAAATCCCCTTGCTGCTGGCAAAGCCAAAGCCAGGCTGCCGTCTTCAAAATGTCACCAGACATTCACTGCAAGCAGGGGTGAATGGTGCTCATTGCCACGGCCAGGTTCGCTGGGGAGAGCACCTCACGGGGGCAGCCTGCCATGCCCTGGGAGGGAATTCCAGCTCCAAGCCCTGCCCGGGACTGTCCCAGGACCACCAGCCTGGGTTTCCAGAGATGCCATGGCTCTATTTGCAGTTAGCTTAGGTGTTAGCCCTTATGATCTGCCAGACCTTGTTTCCAGCACTGTGGTCCCAATAACTCCCTATTTCCTGGTTACAGGTGAGAATTGAGAGGCTCAGAACTGTTGGATGCACTGCTCAAGGGCACACAGCCTGTGTATGGGAGAAACACGTCTGCTACCAGGATCAGTCTTTTATCTGCTTCTCCTTATTACGGTATCACACCCAAAGGAGCTTCTGTCAATCTTCTGCATGGCTTTGACTATGCCCCAATATTATCACCAGGCCTAGGCACTGATATTTTAATGATGATACAACAGGAGCCCAGAGAGGTGAAGTGACCTGTGCAAAGACACACAGCTGCGTAGGTGGAGGGAAAGCAGGCACTGTAACCCAGAAGGCCACAGGCATTTATTGAGTGCCAGGTTTGTGCTAAACTTTGGGGACATCCAGCTGAATGAGATGCAGCCCCTGCCCACAGGAGACTGGCAGTCACATGGGCCAGATGGCAACGTACGTGATTACAGTCAGCCCTCAGTATCGGAGGAGGATGGGTTCCAGGACCCTGCACAGACACCAAAATCCATGGATGCTCAAGTCCCTTACAGCCGCGTCTCCTCATCTTCAGGGTCTGCATCCGAGACATAGAGGGTCGATTGTATGTTTATTGCAAACGATCTGTGTATAAGTGGACCTGTGCAGTTCAAGGTATTGTTCAAGGGTCAACTGGATATGCAATTCCACGTGTGGAATGCTATTAGTATATGGCATGTAGAACAGGAACCCAGGGCTGGAGTGAGTCATTCACAGAGGAGGTGACATTTGAGTTGGTCCAGGGGAGGATGGGGAGGTATGAACCGACAGCGAGAGAAGTCCCTGAAAGCACAGCTCCAGCCTCCGAACCTTTCCGATGGGTGGCCGGTTCGCTGCAAACGACAGCCAGGGAATGTCAAACTGACTGTCCCAGCCTGTAACTCAGCTCTGTCCAACAGAACTTTCTACAATCACGGAAGTGTTCTAGAGCCGTGCTGTCCAATATGGTGGCCCCCAGCCGCCTGTCCCTACCTATTGAGCACTTGAAATGTGGCTAGTGAGACTGAGGAACTGAAGTTTTTAATGCTATTTACTCTTAATTTATATTTTAATTTAAAAAGCCACACGCCGCTAGTGTCCACATAGGACAGCACAGCTCTGGCTGATTGTCCACTGCACAGAGGTGGGAATACAAGATCAACCTTGTCAGGGGATGGCAGACCCATCTGGGTGTGGGTGGCCAGTGGACAGCTCTCCAGTACCGAAAGGCAAAGAGGGGAAGTGTGGATGGCACAGCCTGCCGCAGGGCCTTTGCCCTGGCTGTCTCCCCTACCTGGAACACTCGTGCCCCAGATACTCACATGGCCCACTCCCAAGCTCTCTTCACACCTTTATTCAAGTGCCACCTTCTCAGTGAGGTCTTCCTTGGACACCTATTTAGATTTGCAATCCTCAGACCTAGAGGTAATCATACCGAGTGACGTAAGTCAGAATCAGAAAGACAAGTATCACATGACATCACTTATAGGTGGACTCTAGCAGTTCACACCAATGAACTGATTGACAGCACAGAAAGAGGTCTCGCAGGCTTCAAAAAAAACTTTCTGATTACCAATGGGAAAAGATGTGGGGAAGGGATAAGATCCCCTGACAAGGTTGATCTCCCTCAATTCCCCATCAATTTCCCCTGGTCTCTTTTTCTTCCTAGCCTTATCAGCATCTGCCATACTAGATTTTACTTACTTATTTGGTTAATTATCTATCTATCTCCCTCCACTTGAATGCGAGCTCTGTGAAGGTGGCTGGTTTTCTTTCCTGCTTTGTACTCTGTTCGACCTTCAGTGCCTAGAATGGTGTCTGGCACAATGTCATAATAAATAATGGGAATAATAAATTCCCAATAAATATGGGAATAATAGAATGAAGGAATAAACGAATGAAAATCACCCATATCTCATCACCCAGAGGTAATCACTGCTAAAGATTGGCTGTATTCTCTTCCAGACTTTCTTCTATTGAACCTCCTTTTGACTGAGTTATGTAGAAGTCCTGTGGTCACCAAGAGAGAGAAGGGAGACAGTTCTCTCAGGATCTGTCTCTGCCTACGATCACCTTGGTGGAGGCCTGGATCTCATCATGGCTGGCCCAGAAATCAATGCTTTTAGTTCTCTCAGGGATAATCAGCCTCTGAAGGACTGACCTACACTAACCAGACTCACAAGAACCTGATGGATAAATCCAAAACCCACTTTACTAATCCCTACCCATTTCCAGTGATCCTGCCATCAAAGAACCCAGAACACCACACTGGAAATCAGGGCTTCACCTGGAAGGGGTGAGGTTTGTTGATTGCCCACAGGGGCTAAATTAAGAATTTAGGGACCTCCAAGCACTGAAAATATTATGGTGTCCTGCACCATTCCATGTGTTATTCAAAATAAAAGTAATGCTCAACTATAAAACAATGAAATTGCAATGAAAACACTGTTCCAATGTTTCCCATTATGACAACTTCAATGCTTTTAAACATATATATTAAAAATCAAATTGGGGGCTTCCCTGGCCGTCTAGTGGTTAAGATGCTGCACTTCCACTGCCAAGGGTGCGGGTTCTATCCCTGGTCGGGGAACTAAGATCCCACATGTCGGGCCGTATGGCCAAAAATAAAAAAATAAAAATCAGATTGCTTCTTTTAACAATCACCCGTTTTCCTCCTGCTTTCTTGGTGCCCTGAGTATGTGCTTGGGATTCCTCCCCAAGCATTATCTCCCCAACATGCTTTTCCCCATCCTTACGGCAAAAGGACTGTGATTTTTCCCTTGGGGACCCTTCCTTCATTATCAGTCAGAGTGATTTGTGGGGGTGGACCACCCCTCCACCTCCAGGGACAGAGTCAATGAGATGTGAGGAGAAATTGAGTGGAACATCTGAGAAAGCCTCTTGGGCAGTGTGATGTAAAGATGCTTAAGATTTGGTGTTAGGTAGAATTCTGTTATAATAAGGAGGGTCTTGGGGCAAGTAGGGGTTGGAGCCAACATGGCATAATTCAGAGAAGAGAGATGAAGAGAAACCAGGTGCTTGGCAGAATGATTGGTGCTGCTGGATCAAACTTTGCCTAAAGCCCACATTTCTCCTCAACTTTTTTTTTTTTTTCAGTTACTTGAGCCAATAAATTCCATTTGGGTTTAAGTTAGTTTGAGTTAAATTTTCCGTCACTTAAAACCAAAAGATTCCTAACAGATATACCTTAGAAACAAGAATCATAGCATAGAGAATTGAACAGACCTCTCAGCACCTTTCTAGATGTATTAAGACTGACACGTTTTTACAATGTGTTCTTTTAGACTCTATAAAGAGTCTTCATAGAGTCTTCCTTTCTGTTAAGAGTCAGATCATCTTGGTTGTGGTATAACTAATTAGATCACTTTAGAAACTCCGTGAGGGCCAAAATTTGGTCTGTTTTATTTACTGCAGTATCTTCAACGTCTAAAACGATGACTGGCCTCCAGTAGGCATTCCGTAAATATTGGCTGTCTGCCTGCCTAAATGAATGATGAAACTGAGACAAAAGAGAGTCAACCTGCCCAAATCACATAGCTAGTTACTGAGATAATAAGATGGGAAATCCACCATATTACCCCAGCAACATGCTTATAGGCATTCTTAATTCATCAGAGAGAGGGAAAACAACTAACATTTGCTGTGCTCCTTCCCTAGAGCAGGAAGAGTTTGGGTGTGTTTATAGCCAGAATCTTATTGTTATATGTGAATCCCCCAGTATACACATACCATACCAAGAGCTGTGTATTACTACTCTCGTTTTGCACATGGGGAAACTGAGGCACCAAAATTTAAGCTACATTCCTAAGATCGCAAAGCTACTGTGTGGCGGCAAATGCAGCTCAACTTTTCCAACATGGAAAACACTTCCGAGGGTGCCCGGGATGTGGTCAGCTCTTGGAAGATTCTGAAGATAACGAAAGTCATGCATACCAGGTAGGTTTTTATTAGATTCCATTTCAGAGGCTGGTATTTTGGGACCTAGACCCACAAATCTGGAGGAGAGAGCTTCCCCTGCACAAATTACACACGTGTATGTGGGAGGGAGGGGAACGCACAGCAGTACGGCGGCTGCAGTGTCATGGTCCGTGCGAGCTGTACGTGAGTGTGTGTACATGACCATGCGTGTATGTAAAGGAGTGTGTGTGTGTGTGCCTGTGTGTGCGTGTGTGTGTGTGTGTGTGTGTCTTTTCACATAGTCTCAAAGCTACAGGACTATTATTTCTGTGGTCCTGCCCTGGTACAATGTAGACACATCACAATGAAGGGAAGTGATAGAATCTTCTGGTCACATCCAACCACCCAGATATGTTGCTAGTATGGCCATAATTTAAGCACAGCCTGCTTACTACCTCTGAACAGAAAATAGCAAAAGAGTCCGGGCTCTGGTGCCTAGGGGAACTCAACATAAGCCAGAACAGAAGTATGACCCTTCCTTCCACCCTAAGCAGCGTGAATTCTCACACCCTGGTCTTTCCAGTTGCTTTCCCTCGCTCCCTATGTGCTCAAAGTGGCTTCATTTAGTAACGCTTCAAAGGGCCGTGGGAGTGACACCAAGCTCAGTTCTGTGGGAGGGGCCCTGTGGGGATTCAGAAGGAACCCCAGTGACCCTTACGCTTGGTGACCTTGAAAAAGCCTCTCCGCTCTCTGGGCCTTGGCACCCTCGTTTGGGGAAAGGGGTGATGGATACAGAGCTTCCAAACTCCCTCGTTCCACGGCACCAAAGCAGAAACTTTAGGTTGCAGAGATGAAAACCTACTAGGACCGTGGCTCTTCAAATGGGGAAGATGGGGGTCTGGTTGGGAGCGTCCACTGAAGGGCACCCATAATTCTGAATGCGGCTCAAGGCCTCACCCCTGGCCTGGTTTGGAGGCTGCTGGGTGGTGTACTGAGGAGACATCGTAAGGAAAAGAGGTGGGGAGGGAGGGATGGGAGGAATGCCCAGATTTCACAAACACTGACTTGAATAGGCGGCTGCCTGCTTCTCCCCACTTTGCAGGGAAAAACATAAAAGTGTATGTGTGTGTGTACTTTTTTTTTTTTAACTCACGCAGGTCACAGGGGAAACTGAGAAAGTAAACATCTAAGAGAAAGAAAAGATTTCTCTCCTTTGTGTTTTTTCTTCTGTGGAGCCAAGCGCCCCAGAAGGTATTGCAAAGGGCGGGGCCTGGGGCCCGGGGAGAGGGCAGGGTGCTGTGAACGCCCCCCTCCTGCCTTTGAAGGCGGCTGGGCCTCTCTGTAAACACAAGTGACTTCTGACTTCTCACGGCTCTAAAAATAATCAGAGTGTGGCGTGTTCTAAATCAGGAACAAAGAAGAAACAAAGGGTTAATGAGAGGACACGAGTTTGATGTTTCACTGGATAAACACAGAATTAGCTAGGAGCAAAGGCGCCAGGCGCTGGCCTTTGCCAGGAGGTAACCAGCACAGCTTTTAGTCCTTGAAATTCTGTGCATTACTGTTTCTTCCTCACATTCGAAAAGGGCACCTCACACCCTGCTCTCTGGACCAGCCCCCTTCAAAACCGTTACCCCTCTCCGGTAACTTCAGCCCTCCCCACTCCACATCAAAGCCTCGCTGTGAGATCTAACTCATACTAACTTGTGAGTGACTGACGTGGCCTCAGCAGTCCCAGAGGCTCTTGCTTTACCAGGAGGTTCACTTTCTCCGCACCCTTCTTGCTACATTCTCACAACACCTCTAAGGACCTCATTACCACGCCCATGTTACAGAAGAGGGGACAGAGGGTGACCTTAACTTGCCCACAGCCTCAGCTCCAAGCAATCAGGTCTGAGAGCCCAAACTCTTAACCCTCACTCGTCTGCATTGCAGGCCAGGGCACTGAGTAGGGAGGCGTTCCCTAGAGGCTAAGAGACCCAGGGCTGACGTTCACCGCAGTCATTCCCTGTGCCTCTCAAAGACCTGCCCTCTCAAAAGGGGCGAGCTGTTGTCCCCTAGTGGTATTGACCTTTGAGGGATGTCCCTTCCCCACAACCCGAACCCCACACCCTGTGCCAGGCTCTTTCAGGAATCCAGCGCACACACACCCATCTGGCTCTTTGCAGCCCAACAAGTAGGTTCCTGTCCCAACCAAACATCATGCACCAGCGATCCCGCTCTGCGTGTGTGGTGTGTGTTCTGGGGGTGGGGGAAGAAAGGAGAGAAAATTGGGCGGGGTGGGGGGACAGGAAAAGCCGGATGGTTAATCATCGCTGCGGGTCTTTTTACTAATCCCATTTAACTAGCAGGTCACAGCTCCCGGCCTAGAGGGGGCACTCAAAGAATACTTGTTGAATGGATGCATAGAGAAAAGAAGGAAGGAAGGAGGGAAGGGAGGAAGGAAGGAAGGAAGGAAGGAAGGAAGGAAGGAAGGAAGGAAGGAAGGAAGGAAGGAACTAATGAACAAACGGACCAATAACTACCTCCCCTCTTTTCTTCCACTGTGTTCTCTAAGTCAGCAATATTTCCTCATCCTGTGACGGTCATACCCATCAGATGGCCGTGCAGATTCTGAGTCAGTGTCTGGGGCGGCACCTGAGATTGTGTGCGTCTAACCAGCTCCCAGGTGATGTCAGTGCTGCTGGTCCGGGGACCACACTTTGAGTAATAAGGGTCTAGGCCAGCCGGGTCTTACTCCTGGTTGTTGTTACCGTTCAAGGTCACAGAAGAAGAGGGTCTCATCTTTTCCATGGAATTATTTGGATTAAATTTCCCCAGCCATTTCATCAGTGTTTGTTTTCATTTTTATGGTACAGTTTTGGTCAGAGGTGCGTGAAGAAGATTCCACCTGTGCCGTCTTTTATCTCCTGAAACCAATGAAGCTTAAACTTCAGGAGCCCTCACTTGTACAGGCCCCTTTTTGTCCATTTGCAAAAGTAAAAGTATTGTGTATTTGGACAAACCTCAGGCTCTGTGTGAGCCTGACTCCACCCTTTCACTTGCCCTGTTGAATTTCATAGAGTAGATAAATATTTATCTTGTACCCATATCTCTACCAAAAAGGAAAAGATGGCCACGAGTCTGAAGAAACATGTGAAAGAGCATAATTCTCTGAGGAAGGGAAAAATACACTTGGCTATTTAAATATGCAGACATCTAGCTCTGATTTATGATGTGTGCTGCCCGCCCCGGCCCAGGTAGGCAGGTGCGTTTGCAACCACTAACCTGGCCTTTAGTAAAGAAGCATCGCAAAGGAAGAGTTCCGCCGGGGTCAGCCCACTACCCTGTAAAAGTCCATGAACCCCATCAGCCTTGGGCTCCTGGACGAACGGGCTCCTCACGTGTGCGGGGGGGATGGGGGGGCTGTGCGTCCATAACACAGTCGCCCGGTGTAGACCCCCGTGTCAGTGAGCTACATCTGCTCTATTTAATGGATTGTCACAAGCGAGCCTACGAGGGTGACAGACCTCAAAATAGCGGGTTCTATGTGTGAAAGCCACGTGGGGCCTGTGACCAGTTCTACTCAACCTTGGCTGCACCTCGGAATCACCTGGGGAACTTTAACAAATATCATTACCTGGGTCGCACCCCCAAAGATTCCGATTTAATTGGTCTGGGACGTGGTCCGGGCAACGGCATCTTTTAAATCTCCCCCAGCTGATTCCTATGTGCAGCCAGGGGTGGGAGTCACTGCCTTAGACCGTCAGATCTGGAAAGGAACCTAGACCCTGGCTATTTGCGGTGAAGTCCTCAGACCAGCAGCATCGGTAGCCTTTTAGAAATGCAGAATCCCAGGCCCCATCCCAGACCTACCCAATTAGAATCTGCATTTTTAACAAGAGCCCAGGGGATTTGCCTGCCCACTGACGTTTGAGAAACACTGCCTTAGAAATCAGGAGTTTCTGGATCAGCCTCCTCCAACTCCTGATGCAGAAATTGGAACCCAATCATGTGAAATGACTGATTTGGCCAAGAGGTGCCCCAGAATCACGCCGAAGCTCCAGGTCTCCCATCGCCCAGCTTCAGCCAGATTTCCTCTTGTTCAGCTGGACTTTGTGTCATTCTAGAAGGGCACTGAGAGTCTTCCGAGATTCCCCAGTCCCTTGCGTGGACAGCCCTGGCTTTTTCTTGCTAGGGGAAAGATATGTCTCGGTAAAATCCATTATGTATTCTGGGTATACGCAATGAGTTTGTCTTGAGACATATTTATGCCCGAGAATATTATGTATTCTCTTTCTATACCATGCAAGGTTAAATTTTTTGAAAATTTATATTTGCTTTTTATCACCCAGACATATAAGCGATTTATAGCCAGGGCTGAATAGATTGGAATCAGATGGCAAAACCCAGATTAACCCCCTGCATCCTGGTGGCCGTTGGTCAGTCTTTGCGATTAATGATATTTTCACCTGAGTGAACGCATTCAAGACTTTCCTTTTAGAAGATAAATATGCAGGTGGGTATCATTTTTGCAATGCAGTCTCTTCCTCTTGCTTCTTTAAGTTCATCCAGCATTTTTTTAAAGACAGACATATTGAAACAGTCATACACTGAATAATTCATGTGGAAAAATTTGGGGGAGAGCTAAATAGAGGTGACTCGTGGTATATTCTTACTTACTGGTTGTTGGAAATTGGAGAGTTTCTGTGTTACATAATTGCTATTCACCAGAAATGCAGTGGCTGAAGCAGCCGGGGATACTTCACATGGCTCCTTTTGCTCCAATCCTGCAGTCACTCGACCAACTCTGTATAGTCTTTTGGAAAGAAAAGATGCCCAGAGGACACTGGTCCAGTCCAGGTGAGGTCAGGCGGCACACCCACAGGAGCTTCCTGCTGAAGACACGATTTGATCACACCTACACGTGCCTGGGCGCGGGCGCATACCCCCAGCCACCAGTGTGATCGATCACCCACCATTTTCTGCCAGACCCCAAGAGGGTCTTTATGTGCAAATCCCTGGCCCAGGGTGGTCCCGTAGAACCGCTCAGCATTCACCCAGGTGCAAAAGGCAGCCAGAGGATGAATCATTATGATTTTTTTAATCAAGTAACAGACCCAGGTGTAGCAGCAGCCCAGCTTTCTAATATCGCTCTGGCTTTGATAAATATGTCCCATTCCTTGATAACTTTTCCAAATCCTTTAATATCCTGCAGCTCGGTCCCTGATGTCTGCCTGTCGCAAAACTGTGTGAAGGGAGACCAAATGTCAATAAAATCTCCCTGCCTGCCTCAACCGACTACATAATCAGCTCCAAGGTAAATAAATGGTAAGTTAGTTATCTGCTGCTGGGGAGGGGTGTTGCTCGGGGCTTATCTGGCCTTCATTTTTGCCTTCTTATGGAGCTGACCGAAACGTCTTCTTACTCTAGCGTCTTCTGGGAGAAGGTGTTGGATTTTTTTCCCCCTTCCTCTTTTTTTTTTTTCTTCCCCTTGGAGGGACAGCCTGCTCCACTTTTCTGAAACGGCTGTCTGCTTTCTGCTTCGCTCTCCTCAACTCCATTAAATCACCTTTCATCACATTAAACAGGTCTTCAGGGTGGTCAGAGAGCTTCGCTCTGAGGGATGATGTTATAATGAGGGCGACGTGTATGAAAAATCATTTTTCAGCTCCATCCCAGGCAGGCCACGGGTAAGACTAGAGGGGAGGGGCAAGGCGCCGAGCGGGTCTCACTTCAGACAGGAGCCAGGTTCCTGAGGAGAGATTTCATCCATCCATTCATTCATTCATTCATCAAACACATAGCCAGCACTACGCCATGTCAGGCTCTGAAATACATCAACGAACAGAAGAGACAGAAATGGGCCTTCCCTCATGGAGCTTCCATAAGTAGAAGCATTTGAAAGCCTTTGGGGGAACGTGCTTAAAATCGGACTCACAGAAAAGCAAGAGAAGGGGCTGAGTTGAAGGGTTTCAGGCAGCCCTGCCCATAAATTTCTCCCATGCCAGCACCAAAGCGTGGTATTCTTCCCAGAGACACTCTTTCTTTTGAGTGAAATCATCCTTTTTTCCAAGAGCAATTGCCCTTGGAAGGGATTAGCTGTTATCACTCTCTAGCACTTTAGTGTGAATTTATTTATTGGATCCTCTTCCTGCCCAGATAGGAGGGCCTCCAAGGCTGGAAACGACAGGAAAGTCCTGAAAAGGCAGTGGCAAAGGAGACGAGGACAATTGGGGCAGGCTTTCTCCTCAGAGCCCCCTGGGGCCCCCCCGTTAGCAGACAGATGCCTCATCCCCGCCTGACCCCACTGAGTAAGGGTCCCACTCCATAGCCCGGGCACCCCTTCACAGGCTTTTCCCACTAAACGACCCAGGGACATTAAAGGAACTCTTTAGGGAAAAGGCCAAATGACATTGAGGTTCTCCAAGTTCAGATAACTTCTAGCTGCCCTTCCTAGCGGTGATGACAGCTCTCCACCGTTGCGTAACCGAAGGGACCACCCCATGCTTGCTTGGTGTCTTGAAACCCTGCCTGTACCATTGTAACCAGTCTCCTGATTAAATGCATACCCTATTTGAGCGTGCCATCTGTTTGCTGCCCACACCCAGCCCCATACAGGGGGGCAAAAGGAGAGCAGAGAGATCGGATGTAGCACCAGAATCTGGACCCGGGTAGGAAAAAATGGATGCCCGCAGAGCCTGATGTAAGAATTTTTTTTCACATGTAGTGGGCATAAGAATGTCCGTAAGATGTAGATTCCAGGACATAGCCCCTTCTGACTCAGTGATCTGACTGATGACCTGGGAATGTGGGTTTTTAACAGGCATCAAAAACGATGCCAGAGCATGTGACCTGTGTACCACAATTCAATACGTGTGGATTTAATAGGTCCTAGCTAAGCACGGTTACTCCCTTTTGCCACAAGGTCGTTCTACCTTCTGCCTTATCCAAAATCTCTACTGTCATAGTCACTAACAATTTAAACAGCAGATGAATAGCAATAAAATACAGAAGAATAAAGAGGAGCTAAAGAAAGAACTATTTTGTTTTCAAGCGGAATTTTGACAAAATGTAAAGAAGCCAGGACTTGCTGGGTTCAAATATGAAACAGTTTTTCACACATGGTCTTTTCTGGCAAGGGTCTCAAAGTAATAATTGGCATCCAGACTGCCACTACGATGTGGGATCACGGTAAGATTAGACCAAGGGTACAGTCATAAGACCCTTTGTTGAGATCTCAGAAGGCTCAATGCAGTGACTTATAGACTTAATGTTTTCTAAGAATCTTAAGGATGCTGTCCCACAGCCCTGACTTGCAGCATAAAATAAAGAGGTACCTGTCTCAGAGAAATTTGTGGATGTAGTTCTTGTCTAATGGAATACATTATAACTTGATACACAGGAAATCCACTAAGTTTTTTTGGTTTTGGTTTTGGTTTTGCGGTACGCGGGCCTCTCACTGTTGTGGCCTCTCCCGTTGCGGAGCACAGGCTCCGGACGCGCAGGCTCAGCGGCCATGGCTCACGGGCCCAGCCTCTCTGCGGCACGCGGGATCCTCCCGGACCGGGGCACGAACCCGCGTCCCCTGCATCGGCAGGCGGACTCTCAACCACTGCGCCACCAGGGAAGCCCTCCCACTACGTTTTGAAAAGAATTACGTTGGCTTGGACTATGGCTAGATAGCTGCAAGTCACTGTGGCCTCTGCGGTGACTTTGCTCATGGCGGCCCTGCCACTGGAGTTGTCCTCTCACCTCTTGCTCCAGGTAGTCTTGCTGTATAACATGGTGTCCAAATTTAGTAGCTTAAAACAACAACTGTTTTATTATGCTCATGGATTCTGCGGGTCAGGATCAAGTAGTGAGGATGATTTGTTTCTGCTCCAGGATGTTTAAAGCCTCAGCTGGGAAGGCTCAAAGGCTCAGGGTGACTTGCAGCTGGAGGCTCGGATTGGGAATCATCTGAAGACTCCTTCACTCACCTGTCTGGCACCTGGGCTGGGAAGACACAAAGACTGCCGACCAGACAAACACCGAGCTACATAGGCTTCCTCACAGCATGGCAGCTTCAGAGTAGGCAGACTTCTTATATGGCAGCTCTGGGCTCCAAGTGCAAGTGGTTCAGTGACAAGGTAGAAGCTGCATTGCCTTTTATGACGCAGCCTCAGAAGTCACCCAGTATCACTTCCACAGTATTCTATTGATTGAAGCAGTCACAAGCCCCCTACCCCGTATTCAAGGAGAGGGGACATAGACCTCAGGTCTCAATGAGAGGAGTGTTAAAGTCACATCGTGGAAGAGCCCATGGGTTAGGAGATATCGTTGGCTGCCATCTTTGGGAAATACATTCTGTCAGTCTGCTCTCTGACCACAATTCATACCTTCCTTCCTGTCCTTTCACGCCTAATTGAAGCCCCCTCCTCCAGGAAGCCGTCTCTGATCACTGCCGTTCACTTTAAGTCCTATTTTGTCTCTGTAAGTTCTACTTAAAACGTAGGGTGGTGGAGGAGTCATAGTACTAGTACCAGTACTGGTAGTATAGCTAACATTATAAGGCATAACATTTCACCTATACTAACTCATCGAAGCCTCGGAACAATTTCAAAAGGTAGGTACTATTATTATCACCTTTACACGGCGAAGGAAAGTGAGGCCAGAGCCATACCAGTAACAAGAGGCAGAGCCAGAGTTTAAACCCAGACAGTCAGCTACAGAGTCCGCCTCTCCCCCGCCTCCTAGCCAGCCTCTCAGTAGCTCTTACTTATCACAGTGGATTCTCCGCAGCCAGGCTGAAGCAGCTACACTCCTCGGCACCGCCGCGATCCACGGCGTGGTGCTAGGCTCACCTGTGCCAGTGTGCGTGTTCCTGCAACAGACCTGCTGACCCCAGCCTGGGCCAGGCCAGGAGCAAACTCTACAGAGCTTATAAAAGAGCTTTAAGAGAAGCATTCCACGCCAGAGCCCCCTTGAACAGGGAAGGGCACCAGAGGCTGACGGCCAACAGGGATGTCCAAGGTGCCTGCGCAGACACACCAAAAAGCCAAAGGGCAAGAAGTTGCTAGATGGAGAAGTAAAAATTAGATTTCAAGATGGTTTTAATTCCGGGCTGTGGGAGTCCTGGGGACCCGAGTTGAGTAAGTGAGAGAGAGAGAGAGATGATTTAGAAGTGCAGGGTTTTTTGGGCAGCAGGGCCTCTTTCAGCCTGAGCAGTCAGATTGAGAAATCCGTAAACAACTAAGGAGCAAGCCCCTGATAGAGCGTACCATCTAAGAGGCAGAGGGATCAGAGGGCTCAAGTCCAGGGAGGCTCTGAGCCACATGGAAATGATTCAGGGCGTAAAAGACTGCGACCAGGCACTTTCTGTCTGAACAAAAGCATTCCACGTGCATGCAAAAGGGGCTTCAGAAAAAGAACAGGTTTTCCTAACTTGCCATTCTGGCCTATAAATTCCTGCCTCAGACCTCTCCCTCGAAGCTGCCTTGGCCCTGGAAGAGCCAGCCTGGAGGTGAAGTGGGGGGCATTCAATGTTAGCCAGAATTTCGGCAACTCTGGGCAGCCTAGCGCCTGAAAGCGTGTCTTCCATCAGCCGTGGCCAGTCTGCGTGACTCCGGAGAAGCAAAGGGCAGTGGGGGCAGTGACCTTGGCCTTAGGCCATGGAAGCAGGAAGGAATGTGGAGGTGGGCAGATAACTTTGTCATCCTTAACGGGCTACTTAACCCCTTGGGGAGAGTGTCAAGGAGCTCCCAGGGGCACGCCCTGAGGAGCAGGTAACAGCGTGGGCAGCCTTATATGGGGGAGGGTGCCTGAGTTTGGGTTGCCCCAGAAGCCAACCCTGAGACAAAGAAATGAGTGCCAGTGAGTCATTCATTTGGGAAATGCAAGAAACACTGGTGGTGTGAGAGAGGGGAGGTAGGGAAGGGAGACAGCGAAGGGAAGGCAGCCAATAACGGGTGTGTTATCAAGCCAGCTGGCACTGCAGGCAACTGGGCTTCATCCCACTGGGGAAACTAGGAAAGAACAAGAACAGTGCTGCTCAAGGTCAAGGCCAGGTTTTTTGGTGTTGGTATCAATCCACTGTAGATGGATAGTTTTGTAAAGCACAATACAAATGTCACAGCAATGTCAAATTGCTCTACAAGTTCCTAAACAAGGACTCTCTCTTTGTGGACTTATCTCAAAGGGAAGGAGTAATAAACTTTTCACAGCTTGTCACCGGTCCACGGACCACACTCTGAGTAGAACTGGCGTGGAACACACACCTCTGAGTTATCCCCCGGCCACTGCCACTCGATGGATCTGGGCTATTCGTACACTGACTCCCATTTGTCACTGGTTGAGGGGGTGTTTTGGGGGTGGGAGTAATTCCTCCGGGCACACAGGCAGAGGGTGGAGCACAGTTTCGAGAAAGCCATTGGGCAGAGAGATGCGGATACTGGCAGACGGGAGACGGCCTGAACCCACCCAAGGAGGGAACCGGGCGGGGTGTCGACAGCACCTGATACAGGGGGGCCCATCCTGTCCTTTCCCCCATATTGCCCTGGTCGGCAACACGCTGGATCTTGAGGCAAGAGCCAGGCGGACGGCAGAGGGCGTGCCCAGCGTGCAGGGAGCTCTGAACCCCCAAGTCAGGACTTCACTGTGGCTGATTGTAAATGAAGAGGCAATATTGGGGGACCCTATTTTAGCTGCCCAGCCCAGCACCTGGGTTCAGATCTGATCCAAGCACTGTTAAAAAACAAAAAGCAATGCCAGCACCCCATGTCAGCTCTGATCAACCCCCAAATACAGAGGGGTTATCTTTCCTGAGCTAAGGCTGTTTGATTCGCTCCCGCCTGGAGCGTGTGTTGTACACGCCCCTTCTGCTGCGGGCTTGTCTTCCAGGGCACCTGGTAGCTACTGCTGGTTGTGCAGTAAACTCTTGGTCTGCAAGTTGGATGCACGGGGTGACTGCAATCATGGCAAGGATCGGGGGATTGAAGAGTCGATTTCGGCCACCCAGGTGTCCTCAGAGAGAAGCTGGATCAGCCTGGCCACCCTGTCGTCAGCAGTACTCCTGGGACAGGTCATCTCAGGGCACACGGAAAGATGAAGGATAACAGGAACGTAAAACAATGACTCCACCTGGCATTGACCTTCTGCTGGGCCCCTTATACACTCTATTGTATGGTTCCCGGAAGAGTTCTGAGGCGTGTGCTACAGTGACTGCGAGTGACAGCTCGGCTGTCACATTGCCTGGGTCTGGACATTGGACCTGCCACCTCCAAGCCGGGTGGCTTCATGCACCTCAGTTTCCTCATCTGTCAAATGGGGTTCTACCTACCTCATTGAGTTATCAGTGTATTAAATGAGCTAGTAACTGTGATCCTCCCCGGTCAGGCCCCCTGGTCTGGCCCCCGGCTCGGCTCTCTGGGGAAGTGATGAGTAGCAGGTCGGCTGAGCACCCCCTGCAGCACAATTTCCCCGTTACCACACAGATGCAACCAAAGAAAGGAGTGTGACTAAAACTTTCCATTTTTGACTGTTGGCTCTGTGACGACATGCAGGCCCCAGACTGAGGGTTTCCGCCAACTGTGGCTACTGCCGCTGCAGCTACTCCTATTATCGCCACCTGGGAAACCTCTTAGGCTCACTGCCTCGAAGGCCAGGAGGCTTTTCACCTCAGGGGACAGACCCCGGGGTCGTGGTCAGCCCCTTAACCTCTTTGGGTCATGTTTCTCCCCCAGCATCCTCACAGTTGGCATATAAGGTGCCCAAGGGGATGATGGGATGCAAACCATTCCCAGATTAGATAGGTTAAAGGTTAAAGGTTCGCAGATCTGCCTGCTGCAGGCCAGAGTCACACGTAATCCAGGCCTCTGTAATCATTTCCAGTGTGCTAATTAGTTCACCCTTATTTCCAACCACTGTTCAGGGTGCCAGATAAAATACAGGATGCCCGGTTAAATTTGATGTTCAGATAAACAACGAATATTTATTAGTATAAATATACCCCTAATATTACATAAGACATACTAAAAACGTACCCGTGGTTTACCTGAAATCCAAGTGTAATATTGAAATAAATACTGGGCAACCTGGAGTTATTTGCAAACTCTGGCAACCCTCGTCCAGGGCCACAGAGTAGGTCTTTCAGTATCATCAATAAGCTTGGTTCCCTTTTGTGTCAGCTTACGTATCGTGTTGGTCCGTTCGGGCTGCTGTAATAGAATGCCATGGACTGGGTGACTTATAAACAATAGACAGTAGACTTTTTTTTTTTTTTTTGGC
>NW_020174707.1:569106-578564 GCF_003031525.2 Neophocaena asiaeorientalis asiaeorientalis
CGTGGGATCTTGGTTCCCCTAGCAGTGATCGAATCCGCACCCCCTGCAGTGGAAGGGCAGAGTCTTAACCACTGGACCACCAGGGAAGTCCCTAGACAATAGACGTTTATTTCTCACGGTTCTGGAAGCTGGGAAGTCCAAGGTCAAGGCACTGGCAGATTCTGTGCCTGATGGGGGCCCTCTTCCTGGTTCACAGATGGTCTTCTTTTCACGGTGTCCTCACACAGTGGAACAGACAAGAGAGTTCTCTGGGGTCTCGTCTATAAAACCTAAATCCCATTCATGAGAGCTTCACCCTCATGAGCCAATCACCTCCCAAAGGCCCCACCTCCTATGCCACCACATTGGGCTTTAGGTTTCAGCATATGAATTTGGGGGGACACAAACGTTCAGTCTGTGACAGGTACCCCCCAGAAGCCAGCCCTGAGAAAGGACTCAGATGCAGTTGGTTTGACTGGGAGGTGATCCTGGAAGCACAGCAAGGGAGCAGAGAAGGAAGAAAAGCCAATAAAAGGAGCGAACATTTGCAGGTGAACAGCCCCTAGACCTGAGCTGAGAGAATAAACTCTGGGACATCTGGAGCACCTGCTTCATTTTCCTTTGTCCAAGGCTGACCCCTCAGTCACGGGAGAATGGGAAAACTTACTCAGTTGTCCTCAGACGGTTGTTGTCAAGATTGGATGAGATCATGTGTGTGAGAGGGTTATGTGTGTTCCCTGCAAAATTCATATATTGAAAGCTTATCCCCAGTGTGATGGTATTATGAAGTACATTTGGGAGATGATTAGGTCATGAGGGTGGAGCCCTCATGAATCAGATTAGTGCCTTATAAAAGAGACCCCTTGACCTTCTGCCATATGAAGACACAGTGAAAAGATGGCAGTCTATGAAGAAGCAGGCACCCACCAGACACTGAATCTGCTGCACTTTGGTCTTGGGGTTCCAGCCTCCAGAACTGTGAGGAAGAAATTTCTCTGGTTTATAAGCCACCCAGTCTGTGGTATTTCTGTGGTATTACGGCAGCCCAAATCAACTAAGGCAGAGGGTGTGAAAACCTCTAAGGCACTACAGAAATTGAAAGGTATAGTAAGCATTATTTAGTTAACCAAGAATGGGAAAGAGAGAGAGGAGAAGGAGAAGAAAAAGAAGGAGAAGGAGAAGGAGGAGGAGGAAGAGGAAAAGGAAGGAAGGAAGGAAGGAAGAGAAAAATATACAGGTTAATAATAACATAGAATAAGACCCAAGGAGAGAAACTAATTTTATGTGTCTGATAAGTTTTTATTGAGCACCTTAATTTGTTCCAGGCCCTGTTCAAGGTATTAAAAGTTCCATAGTGAACCAAACACTTCCAAATTTTTGCCTTCCCAGAGCCTACATTCTAGTGAGGCTAGAGAGGAAAATATAGAGCGAGTTGATAGAGCGCTATGGAGAAAAATAGATCAGGAAGCAGGCTAGGGAGAGTGGGGGACAATAGGGTGGTGTAGGAAGGTGTCACTGAGAAAGGGACTTTTGGGTCAAGCCCTGAAGGAGAGGAGGGAGAATTTTCCAAACAAACGAAGAGCCAGGGCAAAGGCCCTCAGACAGGGGTGTGCCTGGCCTGTTGGGGACAGGGCAAGGAAGCCATCTTGGCATGGGGGGGGGCAGGGAGAGCACTGGGGAGCGTGGTAGGAAGTAAAGTTGGGGCGGTGGGGGCAGGGGAGATTGTGTAGGGCCACGGAGACCACTGTGATGACTTTGGCTTTACCTAGGGTGAGATGGGGGCCATTGGAAGGTAGTGAACAGTGAAGCGACATGGTCTGCCATGTTCTAAAGGAGCAATTTGGCTGCTGTGTTAAGAACAGGTTCTAAGGGCGGTCACCTGGGAGGCTAATGCTGTGATCCAGGGCACAGGGGATGGTGACCAGAGCGGGGCAGCGGCAGCTGGAAGGGTGGGAAGTGGCCAGATTCCGGATCTATGTTGTAAGGTACTGCCAACAACAGGATTTACTGCAAGATTGGATGAGAGAAAAAAGGTTAGGGGTGAATCTGAGGTCTGGGACCTGAGCAGCTGGTGGGGAGCGTGGCTGAGTTTGACGTGCTGTTGGGTGTCCCAGTGAGGATGTCTGCACTGAAGACGGGCATCCGGCAGCCCTCGCGTACAGATTCAGCACCGCGAGACTGCATGAGCTCACCTAGGGCAAGGGTGTAGACAGAGAAGAGAAGAGGTGCAAGGGAGTCCTGGAGCACCGCGAAGGTGAGAGACTGGGGAAGCAAGAAGGAAGCAGCAAAGGAGGCTGAGAAGGAGTGGAGGGAGATGGGATTCCTTGGGTTCTTCCTGCCTGGCTCAGAGCTTTCCCGGCCTCCCCTTGTAGGCAAAGCTGCACCTAAGGCCCCCATCGCCTGCTCCCTGTTTCTTCACCATCTTGCCGCTTGATCACCTCCCTGCCCACGTCCAGGCCTGGCTTCCGTCCTGCCCTCTTGTGCGGTATCTCCTGGCATCTGGCCCAGTCCTCAGCCAAGTACTCCAGCTCCACCCTGGTTCCCCTGGTTCTGGACCCACCAGCCACCCCTTCAGATCAGCACCCGCCAGGGTTCGCACCTGCACCAGCCTCAAACCACGTGGAGGTGCCTCCACGGAGCCCCCTCCCGGCACAAGGCTTGTTTGTGACTTGTGCTCTCTGTTGGCCGACGCATTGTCCATCTCCGGCAAGCCCCATCCTTCTGGAAGTTCTCCAGCAAGCACACCTTCTTTCCTCCCACTTGTTCAGCCCCAAAGGTACCCAGCACTAAACCTGGTGAGCAGAGCCGACTTGGTTGTGAAGAAGCACAGATGCGCCCACGCGCGCTCGTGCACACACATGCATGCTTACTCACCACCGCCAGTGTCATCCTTTGCGACCAAATCCATCGCTGAACCGCTCAGCTGTCAACAGCTATTTGGGAATCAGGACTGAAGAGGCCCAAATTGCCTGTGTACCTCTCTTCTCATCTTGCCACTCCGAGGCAGCAAGAGCCCTTAAAAACCGATTAGAACATCCTCCCCTCCTACAGAGTAAATAGATGCTGGTCTCTGAGTAAGGAGCGGGGAAGGGAGGCTGGGAGGCATTCGGTGGGTTTTTCCCTTGTCACGGCAACCTCTTCACTCCTCGGAGGCTGCCTCAGAGGTTTTAGAGGGAGGCAGCGCCGTAACTCACGAGATTAAAACATGCCCGCTTCTCCTCAGACATGTATTCTATATGAAAATGTGCTTTATGGGCATCAGATCCACAAATCTAAAGCCCAAGCAATTCTACCTATGACCATCAGTCATGGAAGTTACACTCACTGAGAATGAAAATTTACACGACCACTGTTAGCCCATAACCAGCGACGGAGTATCGCCCCCCTCCCTGAGAGCCAAGTCTCCCTGACAACTACCCGCCCCGTTTTTACTGGCTGGTACCCAGACTAGTGGCAATGACTCTCAAATGTGAGTGTTTATCACGAGACACTCTCAAGGCCCATCCCTCCTACTTTGTAGAAAGGGGACTAGATTAGGAATCAGGGAAAAAAGGTCAATTTCCACCTCTGCCACTTACCACCCAAGTGAAACTCAGCCCTTGACCCTCTCTGTCCCAGTTTCCCTCTCTGCCTTGACAACCTCATTTGCAACTGTTGTTACAAGAATTATCTTAATTCAGCAGAGCATAGTGGCAAAGCTCTAAGGCTCTGGAGTCAGATTGCCTTTCAAATTCTATCACTTGCTCTGCAACCTTGGGTAAGTTACTTAACCTCTCTGTGCTTAAATGTTCTTCTCTGTAAAATGAGGATAATGACAACACTTGCCTCACAGTGGTGTTATGAGAATTAAAGGAGTTAGTATATGTGGCGGGCTTAGTGCCTGGTATATGGTAAGTGCGAAATAAGGGTTATGTCAAACGCATTCATTTAAAAAACATTTACTGAGCACTGAAATGTGCTATCTCACAGTTCTGGAGGCCAGAAGCCCAAGGTCAAGGTGTCGGTAAGGTTGGCTCCTTCTGAGGGTGTGAGGGAGAATTTGTTCTACGCCTTTCCCCTAGCTTCTGATGGTTTGCTGGAAAGCTTTGGTGTTCCCTGACTTGTCGAGGCATAACCTCAGCCGCTGCCTTCATGTTCACGTGTCATTCTCCCTGGGTCCAAATTTCCCTTTTTTATTAGGACACCAGTCATATTGGATTAGGGCCCACCCTAATGACTTCGCTGTAACTTGCCAACATCTGCAAAGACCCTGTCTCCAAATAAAATCACGTGGTGGGGTCCTGGTAGTTAGGACTTCAGCAAATTTTTTTCTGGGGGACACAATTCAGCCCATAACAAGCACTTACTGAGGACCAAGGACTCTGCAAAGTGCCAAGAATACCAAAATTCATGAAACGTGGCCATGCCTGAGGAAGTTCATACCTGAATGTGGGAAACAGACTTACGCGCATTAACTCAATAAGTATTGTACCAGGGAAATATACAAAAGAGAAAAGACAAAAGGAACTGGGGCAGTGGCACTGGAAGAGGGATTTCAAAAGGTTTCCCATGTGTGCTGGGCCTTCAAGGATGAGCTGGATTGACGTGTCCCGACAGCGGAGCCACAAGAGTCTGGAAGCACATGGCCTTTTCTGGGAATGCAAGTCCCTGATGCGGCTGCAGTGTCACATGGAACTCGGGAAAGATGAATCCAGAAACGTTGTTAAGACTAGATTTCGAAGGGCCTTGATTTCCAGATTTAGGAGGTTTTTTTCTCCTCGAGTACTTGCCTTAGGTCAAGGTCCGCAGAAGCTGACTTGGAGGCAAGGATTCTTGTGAAAATGAATTGTTAGGAGATGCTATCAGCAAGAGCTCGAGAGAAAGTAGGAAAAGGTCAAGGGCCCATACTAAGCCAAGTTCTTCCAAAGGTAACCTTAGCCTAGTCCTGCAGGGGGAACTTACGGCCGCCCTCCCATTAGTCACTGGTTCAGGGCTGCCCCCTGGGGAACTTAGGCTGTCCTTGCTCCCTGGCAGAGGGGAAGTGGCTCTGGCAGCCTGAGTGCAGCCCCTCAGCAAAGAGACGCTTGGCTGTCAGGAGGAAAGGCACATTGGAAGCTCACGTCCATGCAAATGGTGAAGAGATTAGAGGGTGGAGAGCTGGTAGTGTCCGCTACAATTACGGAGAGTCATTCCACTGTTTTAATCAGGGAATTAAGTGATCTGATTAAGATTAAGAAATCTAACTGGTAATGGTGTAAACAAATGGAATGGCAGGGAGGTCGGCTGGCAGCAAGGAAAGCTTAGAAAGCCATGGCAATGGTCCAGGCAGGAGCTACTGGGGATCCAAACAAGGATGGGGGTGGATAAGGAGACCAGAGGGGAGAATGGGGATTAGAGAAACATTTCTGGCTAGGATCTGATGATCATTTGGCTTTGAGGGGATAAAGGATGGAAAGCAGGTTTACCAAAGATTACAGAAGGATGGTTTTGGACATGGCGAATGTATACAGGATCCCCAGCTCAAGATGCCAGTAGGCTGGTGGAAATACGGGCCTGGAGGTCAGCAAAGAGGCTACAGCAGGAGCTATACATTTGGAAGGCATCGGTGTGTAGATGGTAGGAACCAGGCAGGAAGGGTAGAGGCTGAGAAAAGATCAAGAAGAGGACAGTAGAGCACGTCAACCTTCGAGAGATGAGCAAAGAAAAAGAGAGGAAGAGAGAGCAATAATGTGGGTTCAGAACCGCAAGAGATGTAGCAGGAGGCGAAGGGAAGAGGAAGTTTGCAAGAAGGAAAAAGTGGCGAATGGCATTGAATGATGCGTAGGTGTCAAAGGAGGGTAGGGAATGAGCAGAAGTCATTCGGTTTGACTATTACACAATCCTGGGGGAGGGAAAAATCACACCGTACTAGGCTGAAGGGGGACCAGAAGGAGAAGGGGGGGTACCAGTATATACCAGTGCCTCAGCGACATCTGGAAGCCAGTTAGAAACACACAATCTTGGGCCTCACTGAATCAGACCTACTGGAATTCTGAGGGTGGAGTCCAGGAATTTGGTTTTTACCAAGCCCTCCAGGTGATTCTGATAGGCTAAAGGTTGAGAGCACTGATGCATACAACTTTCAAGAAGTTTGAGCAGAAAGCTAGGTGACAGCTACGTACAGGGGGGCCAGTGCACAGTTAGGACTGAAAATTGGACCGTACTTCACAAACGGAAGGAAGTATCGAGAGAACATACAGATAGTCCATTGGTTTTGTAACTAACAAAGAATAGATAACCTGCAGGTTATCGGCTGGCATGGTTAAGTCTGACATCCCTGGGCAAACTGCTAAGACAAGCACCCAGTGGAAATGGGACGGCCGTTTCTTTCGGTGCACGAAATCGGCATCTGGATCGTAATTGTCACCTAGATCCCTCACAGCCTTTTACAATCAGAGCAGTGACTGATTACGGCTATGTGTACCCAGCACAAAACCAACCGTCAACCAGGTCATAGGAGAAGCAGTTAAACATCTTTGTTTTTAGAGGCAGATAAGTTGAGATGTTGAGGTGAGCTCATTGTGGGAAATCTTGCCATAGCGCCCAGACCTCTAATTCCTAACGTCTGATTTCATTCTAGTTTTCGATTGCTGTGAAACAAGCCATCCCAAACCCGATGGCAGAAAGCCACAACAATCAGTTGGGGATTGGCTGGGCTCAGCCAGGCGATTCGAGTTGTAGTATTTGAGTAGTTCGAGGCTGTAAGGACTCTGATTGGTGCCCAGGTTCAAGGGGAAGGGACATAGATTCCACCTTTGCATGTGAGCGAGACAAGGTTCCCGGAGAGCGTGCAAGGCAGAAGCTATTGTCTTAGCCATTTGTGCAAAGTACAATCTGCCACAGGAAATAAATCCTCAATGGTCAACCCCGTTATAACCTTGCTCGCTCTGGCAGGTAAGCCCCGGCCCGTCTCTAATTCCCCGTGACCAGGCTGATTTTTCATTCCAATGACCTTCCTTCAGAGGAGGGGCGTGGACAGTTGGAAGGCAAATCCTCAGAAGGTCTCCATGGCCAGAAATACTGCCCTGGGTCCAGGCTGGAGGCTCTGGAAACCCCCCACGGAGAGTCCCTTCCACCTTTAGGAGTTAAGAATAGGGAGGGTGTGGTCGCTGGAGGGACAAAAGGAATTGATCAACAGCCGGAATTACATCAGCCCTTCTCTTTGTTCATTTTTCTTTACTGTTGTTCTTTTTCCCGTGTTTAATTTCTCTCCTTCCTCACTCTCCCCTAGGACCTCCCCCTGAGAGATGGGGTTGGGGGGTTTGATTGATCGGTGCTGAAAGCAGGGAGGTTGGAAGTAGAGAGAGATCACCTTACCCCAGATAGTTTCCATGGCAACAGGGACAGGTTGGTGGGAGGGGCGGGCAGATAAGGGCCCCACTTTGGGGTTCAGTGTGCGGTGGAGGTGAAGGCTGGAGTGTTTACAGTGGAGAGAGGAAAAAAAACAGCCTGTTCAGCTGTGTCAGGGAGTGGAAACATAATTCGAGACAGCTTGGAGGCTGGCCTTCGCTGACCTCGCGCCCTTCCCTCTCCCCTCGTTCGTTACCCGCCAACCCTAGCAGCAGCATTGGCGTCCCCGCCACCCCTCGTCCTGACTTGTAGCCCTTCTGGGCATTATTTCCTCCAGCAGAAGCTCTCTCTTCCTCGTCTCCTCCTCCTTTTCCTCTCTCTGCTCTCACTTCTCTTGCTCTGTCTTGGCTTCTAACCTGGAGGAAGCCACAAAGCCCAGTTCGCATCCTGCCAGGGTCTGGGGTGAGGGAGACAGCCCTGCTTGCTTCCTACTGCAGCCTGGTTGGGGGGTGTCTCCTGGCCCACCTTCCCACCTCCCGTGGCAACCTTCAACTGCCATTGTTGGGGGGCGGGGCAGGTGGAGGTCCCAGGGAAAGAATCTGGGAAATCAGCAAAGGCTATCCATTAGCCCAGAATACACAGGAAGCCCCTGAATGGTGACCACCCAGGCATCGACCACCCTCCCATGCCTAGCACTTCAGTTCCGCCACCAGACCTGGCCACCTTAGGCGAGGTGTGGCCCAGCAGTCCCTCTTGAAAGCAAAGAGGAATTTTCACCCTTTTACTTTGAGGCTACTCCTGCTTCCCCAAGGATGGATCCAGAAATTGACTCTCCCTCCTCTCCCCCCACCGCCTTCTTCCCTCCATCTCTTAACTCCCTGGTACCAATGGCCGCGCACTCGAGGACTACAACACACTTTCGTGCTCTCCACTCGGTTTCCTTAGCCCTCGTTGGCTCCTTCAGTGTAACTGAACAACAGAAATTTCTGTTCTAGTTCCTCGAAGGAGGCTGCAGAGCAGGGGAAAGCAAAATGGAGGCTCTCCAGCCTGGGCCGGCAACCGAGGGGACGGGGGTGGGGGGCACCTGGGCCTCAACGGGCACGCGCGCTGACTCACCCCTGGACGGATGCCTGCAAGGGCAGAGTCCAGGTGGTGTTTCTCTCTGGATCTGAAGGGTTTTTTCAGTGCCCAACACACAGAGGGCCTTAAAAATGCATGCTGTTCCTCAACAAGTTAAATGTAGAACTCCCACATGACCCTAGGAGCAGTTCAGCTCTTAGGTACAGACCCCGAAGAATTGAACGCAGGGGCTCGAACAGATACTCGTACAGCACTTGTACGGCAATGTTCATAGCAGTATTATCCACAATAGCCAAAGGTGGAAAGAGCCAAAGTGTCCATCAGGGGATGAATGGGTAAACAAAATGCCCTCTGTGCATACAATGGAACCATAAAAAGGAGTGAAATTCTGACACATGCTGCAATGTGGGTGAACCTCAGAAACACTATGTTAAGTGAAAGAAGCGAGACACAAAAGACCACATACTGTCCATTCTATTTATATGAAATGTCCAGTATAGACAAATCTATAGAGAGAAAGTAAATCAGTAGTTGCCAGGGGCTGGGGAGGAGAGGATAATGGGAGAGGCTAATGGGTACGGGGCTTCCATTCAGGGGCATGGAAGACTTCTGGAACTAGAAAGTGGTGATGGTTGCAGGATATTATGAATCTACTCAATGCTACAGAATTGTACACTTTATTTTTTTCAGTTTTTTAAATGGATTAATTTTTTTTTTTTGGCCACGTTGAGTCTTCATTGCTGTGCGCAGGCTTTCTCTAGTTGCGGCGAGCGGGGGCTACTCTTTGCTGCGGTGCGCGGGCTTCTCATTGCGGTGGTTTCTCTCATTGCGGAGCACGGGCTCTAGGCGTGCGGGCTTCAGCAGTTGTGGCTCGCGGGCTCTAGAACGCAGGCTCAGTAGTTGTGGCGCGCGGGCTTAGTTGCTCCGCGGCATGTGGGATCTTCCCGGACCAGGTCTCGAACCCATGTACCCTGCATTGGCAGGTGGATTCTTAACCACTGCGCCACCAGGGAAGTCCCCAGAATTGTACACTTTAAATGGTAAATTTTCTGACGTTTGTATTTAACCACAGTTAAAAAAAAAAAAAAAAA
>NW_020174707.1:578574-586964 GCF_003031525.2 Neophocaena asiaeorientalis asiaeorientalis
GGGATGCTGTGTGCCGTAGGCAGGGCCCCTGAAATTTGGAGTTATCTGCACCTATGGAGACCAACCGAACCCACACTGGCTCTCCTGGGGCCATCTTGCTTTTAGCACTGAAAGCCCCTCATTTCTGGGCACAGAGGCCTGGTTGCTGACTGTCTTTACACTGGAATCCTGCCTCCTGGGTGTGGGAGCTGGGGCAGCATACTTACCTTGTCTGAGTCTCAGATTCCTGCCCTGTGGTGTGTTGCGGGATAGATGTAATGATAAAACACTCATCACAGCCGACGGTTACAGAGCACTTACCCCCCTCCAGGTGCTGTTTCCAGCCAGTGCTTCTAGCATGTATGTGAACCCCCTCGGGGTCTTGGAAATATAGATTCGGATTCAGCAGGCCTGGGACAGGGCCTGAGCCCTGCGTTTCTAATGGGGGATGCAGAAGCCGCTGGTCCACAGACCACACTTTGAACACCAGTGTTCTAAACTCTCCGTGTATGTTAATCCATTCAATCTCCACAACACCTCAATGAGCGAAGAACTATTATATCCCCTTTCTACAAACAGAGCCAGAGGAGGTTCCATGACTCACCCAAGGTCACATAGCTGGGAGATGGTGATAGAGTCAGGATTGGAACCCAGGGCAGCCTGGCAACAGGCCACAGTGATAACCAGCACCCTTTTCTGCGCAGAGATAATGGGAGGAAACGATTCGGTGCCAGGCCTGGCACGGGGTGACTTTTCAAAGACTAGTAGCTATTGTTGTCACGAATTGCATTAGAAGCCGCCTCGTCCTTGAGAAATCAGCCATCTTTTCTCATTCCTCACTAAACGATATGATCTCTAATGGCCCTCCAGTTCTCATCTAATCTACAGGCAAGGGACAACCATTCCAGCCACAAGTTCAGAGCAGTCTTCTTTCTCTGGTCTTTGCTTTTCAGTCATTTGTGTGGGACGCCCCAAGGATGCGCTTCTCTGCAACTCTCTCATCTACAGGTCACAAAGCAAAGAGACCTAGTCTCCCACCCTCTCGTTGAGCAATAAGCCCCCAGAGCCAGGGTTGACGACATCCTCATATCTGTAATCCCCAGCACCTAATCCTGAGCCTGGCGCGAGTACTCAACAAACACCAAGTATCCCATGAAATCAGACGATTGAAAAACAATCGTTTCGCATGGTCCCGCGGATCTATGATGAAACACCTACGGTGTGCCTAGAACTATGGTGCAGCCAGAGAAAGAGAGAGACGGAGACATCTGAAACAGAAACCTCCTGTCCCCCACCTGGTACTTTTGCGATTGCTCACAGCAGATGGTTGTAAGGGAGCCGGGAATCAAGAGGCGGACTGCAGAGCACAATGGTGTGTTTTTAGGCAATTCTGACCGGGGTATGGGAGCCTGGGATGGCTCTGTGAGAAAAGGAAGAGGACAGATTTGATCTGGGTCTTGATCAAAGTCCAAGACGATATCTGGATGTACCGAATGGAGGAGGTTTCCCAAGCCAGACAAATACCAGGAGCTGACAGCTGTCCCCCCGGCCCCTGTTCAGAGTCTCCTGGACTGCTCTGATCTGCAAGAACGATATTTTCCCAAATTTCTCCTGCAGCTTCAGGCTGGGTTTCCAAACTTCCTGCCCTAACAGGGGCTCTGGTGAGAGGGGACTGGCTCTGAGCCTGCCCGGCAGCTGTCGATGGCACCCAGGGGCAGCCCACCCCACTTTTCCCAGGGGACCAGGCACCAGGGTGCTAGGAAAGAGGTGGAATGGCGCCCCTGGATCGGCGGCCTGGTGGCTTCAGATAAAAGGCACAACTGTGGTCATGGCTAAGTGTACCCAGTGTCCCTTCCCCCTCTCAAAATGGAAACAGATACAAATCAACCCGTGTCTCTTCTGACAAAGCAAAGACTGCCTTCTCGTGACACCAGGACTTGGAAAGCTCCTCGCTGTCTTCAAAGAAAGATGACAGACCGAAACCCTGCACCCTATTTCTCAGCAGCTCATCAACCCGGACCTAATGATACGCAGAGTGAGGGTCTCAAACTGGCCTAGGTTAGTGCCAGACAGCTGGCGTTGAAACAAAGTAGAGAGCTGCAGGGGCCTGGCCCGGGTGGGGAACGTGAGCCTTTCAGCAAGGCGAATTAATGGACGGCAGGTTGAGTGGAGGCCGGGGACAACTTTGGGTCTGACTGGTGAAGGATTACCTCCCTCCCTTCTCAAGTACATTTGCCCACTGGCTTCCCATTCAGCCTGACAGGTTAATACCCCGGACTAGCTCCTCTACCCTTCACACACACACTGACACACACACACACACACACACACACACAGAGTGAGAAGGAAAGCAGCCCCTTTTTTCTGCTTGTGTCTGGGAGCTGGGCATGAGAAGAGGCTTGGTCCAGGGCTCCAAACCCTTTCAGAAAGCGAGAAAGAGCTGGGGATGATGCTGTCTGGACATGGCTTCCTCCGGCAAAGATTCTCCGCCCTGGGTCCTCTGAGGGTGGAACAGCCAGGGAGATCACAGGGCAGATCTGCTGGCTTTAGGCCTCAGGGCTCGTGGAGAGCCTCGTCACTTAGCATTGCGTCTGCTCCGACAGGATGCCTCCGAGTAATGTAATTTATATTTCATGCACAATTGAAGCAGCTAATGGTGTAATTCTCCAAGGGGGAAACAAGTTGTTATAGTGTTAATTACGTTGCAGGCATGGTCCCTCTCCTTTGCCCCCCAAGTGCTCCAAGGGAAGTTACCCGGTAGCAACTGAGTGGGTGTCCAAGACAGTGGCTTTGGTGGGCTTCACCGATGGCAGGGCTGGGCAGTGGCGGCCAAGGATTTCTTCTTCCCTGCTGGGGTGGGGTGGGGGAGGGGACGGGATGCAGGAGTGGCTTAAATTGCCTGGTGGTCTGGGTTTCCTTATCTAGCCTGGTAGTGGAATCCCACTGGGCTGGGATGCTTCTTTCTATTCACCGGACACGGCTGTTGAGGGGAAAGTAGAGATGATACATTTAGAAAAGGAAGAAAAACACTATCAAAACAAAACAAACACAGTGAATGGTGACACACCCGGGGGCTAGCAACAGCAGGACGCTGTGACCACTCCTAGGCCTGTGCCATGGACTGCACGCTCGCGTCTCCCCAAAATGCATATGTTAAAAACCTAATCCCCAAGGTGATGGTATTAGGATGTGGGGCCTTTGAGAGGAGAACAGGCCACGAGGGTGGAGCCGTCATGAATGAGGTTAGTGCCCTCAGAAAAAAAGACACAAGAGACCTTGCTTTTCTCCTTCTTTGCTGTCTGCCATGTGAGGAGACCAGGAGAAGATAGCCAACTGCAGACCAGGAAGTGGGTCCTCACCAGACACCAGATCTGATGGCACCTTGATCCTGGACTTCCCAACCTCCAGAACCATGAGAGGTAAATATCCAGTGTTTAACCAGCCCAAACTGACTAAGATGGCTTGAAAGGGAAAAGGGAACAAGTGGTTTTGCCCCAGTTCAGCTCGGCAACCACGGAAGCAAGGCCATCAGACAGGAGCTGTGGCTATTGGTAGAGAAATGCAGCCAGTCTCAATACTGTGACCTGGAAAAGAGATTCAGGAGGTAGGATAAATACCCTGCCTCACTCTCCTCTCTCACTCCAAACCCCTGCAGGTGCCTCCCATTGGCAACACCCAACAGGGAGCCAGAGGGCCAGGGAGCCCAGTGATGCCATCTGCAGAGGTCAGCCTCCTGAGACGAGAGCAGAACAAAGATCAGAGAATGGATATGAGTGGTTGGAGAGGAAATCTCCACATCTGTGCAGACCTGTCAATGCACTTTTCCTTGTATTTAACACCTGCAAATTGTTTAGGAGAGCACCCGGCCCATCGTGAGCACCGTGAGTGGCAGTACTATTGCTGCTGGTGGCCGTTCTCCCCATCACAGCATGTCCAGGAGGTCAGAGACCAGTTCTGGCATCCCCATGTAACAGACAGGAGGCCAGGATTCCGGGGAGTCGGGAACTTCAGGACTAGGATTCAACCTCCGTTCGCTCATTCGGTTAACATTGTGTAATTTGTGTGTCAGGCATCGTACAGAGTTCTGGAGATCCATGTTGTGAGCAAAATGGGTATGATCCCTGCCCTCATGGAGCTTACAGTCTAGTCAGAGAGACGGGCTGTAATCAATCAATCCCACAACACTTGTACAATTGCAAACTGAAACAGTTCCTTTGTAGGAGAGGACCCCAACCTACGCTCAGGTGGACGTTGTCAAGGCATCGTCTCTGAGGCACAAATTGTGGTGTGAGAGCTGAAACATGGAAGCCAAGGACGGGTTGACCAGGCCAGGAATTCTCAACCTTCAACGGGCATCAGAATCCCCTAGGTAGCTGGTTAGAGCTGAGAGTGCTGGACCCCACCCCCAGAGTGTCTGATTCAGCGGGTCTGGGGTCGGGCCTGAGGATTGGCTTTACTAACAAGGTCCCAGATGAGGCTGATGCTGCTGTTCTCAGGACTTCCCTATGAGAACCACTGAACTGGCTCAAAGGAGGTTGGAGAAGCATATTCTGAACTGGGAGAACAGCACGTTCAAAGGTCCTGGGGTCAGGAAGGAGAGTCTGAGGCTCTGTGAGGCCAGCGTGGCTGGAGTTTGGTGGGCACAGGGGAGTGCCAGAGGTGGAAGATGGGTCTGAAGATGTCCACAGGGGCCAGACTATGCAGCACAACGACTCCAAGTTCGGTTTTTAGCCCAAGAGTGATGGGAAGCTATTGGGGGCTTAAAAACAGGTCAGTGCTATGACCGTATTTGCATGGCTCTGGCTGCTTTGCAAAGGAGTGTGAGTGGACACCGGGTGGCCAGTTAGGCAGCCTCAGACTTACAAATGTCCCAATGAAATTTTTGTCAACTGCTTCGTTGCTGCTACCTAGAAAATTGACTATAACCCACATTCCTACCCTTTGCCCGTTGAGGCAGAAGCTTTTGTTACTGTTGTTGGCTACAAGGTGAAGGTTTTTCTCAGGGGCTGGGTTTACAGAGAAGGCATGGCCTCTCTCCTTTAGGGGTCTCTTTCTTTCTTTCTTTCTTTTTCTGTACCATTTGGCATTTGTCCCAAAAAGTAGTAAATTTAAGACCAGCGGCTATAAAATGTGGGCTTTTAAAAACATCAAAACCACTGCAAGAATCAGTACAAGTTGACATTCAGAGTTTATTTCTAAAAATGGAGTGTTTGTGGAGGGATGAAAGTCAGCATTTCTGATGCTGGAGGATGGGGGATCACTTCCATGTGTTTCCGACCACATGTGGGAGGAGACTGGGAGCAGCGTGATAGTTATGAATGGAGTTCGGGAGCCACTCTTCCTGCGTACAAATCCCGGCTCTGCCACTTACTCATCGTGTCTCCTGGGGAGACAGTATCTCTATGCCTCAGTTTTCCCCATCTGTAAAGTGGGGATAATAACAGTAGCTACTTCATAGGGTTGTTTTGGGGATTTGATGAGTAAATAAACATAAGGTATGAGAGTTTCATACCATCCAAACCCAGATCCAGGGGGTCACATTTGCATCACGTGGGTAGACATCAATGCCCTCAAGTCAAATAATTAAAGGAGGCAGGAGGAAAGAACAGGGTCCCCGTGGCAGGGAAACGGCCAGGGCAGTGCCAGGAGGCCTTGCTTCTGGGATGTGCTCATGTGTGCGCATGTCTCTAACCTGCTCAGAGAGCTAAAGCCCCCAGCCAGCAGACCCGGAGCTAAATGTGGTAAAAATAGCCCATGAGTCCGGGAGGCGAGGCTGCCCTGTCTGACTGCAGCCCTCACTCACTGCTAGGCTGGGAGGACTGGGTTGGCAGGGAGGCGGGTGGGGCTGAGGGAGATGCTGGATGAGGAAAAGAAATGCTGTGCTGGGCTTGCTGGCTCCACAGTCCCCTCAGGACGCACGCTCAGGCTACACACTGCCACAGGATCCAGGAGAGAGACAGGAAAAAAGGAGAGAGACAGAGAAATTGAGGCTGGGGGGGGCGGGGGGGGGAAGAAGAGAGAGACAGCAAGAAAGAGATAGGTAGAAATAGAAACAGAGAGACAGGGAGAGGGAGAGAGAGAGAAGGAGTATGAGACACAGAAAGAGACAGAGAGACACAGAGACCAAGAGATTTGGGGACACACACGGATTGAAGCCAAGATACACCAAGACAGAAAGGAGAGAGACCCAGAGAGGGGATGAAAGTGGGAGACGCAGAAACAGAAAAAGGAGAGAGAATCTGAGAAACAGAAGCAGAGGGGAGATAGCCAGGCAGCCATAGAAAGAGGCCGGGGATGCTCTCAGGGGCTCAGGTGGGGGCAGGCAGCCCTAGAGGCGGGGGTGGCGACTGGCCCCCAACCCCTCAAGCCAAGGGACAAGGCTGCACCACCGTGAGTCACGTTGACTCAAAGTTGAGTGTCCCAACATCCTAGAAAATCCTTAGGGCCCCGACGACCAACCCCCATCCATCCCTCTGCTGTGCTGGCATCAAGCTGAGAGGCAGCAGGGCCCACCCCACCCATCGCCCCCGCCTCCAGCTTCCACCCCGACTCAGGGGCTCAAAGACACCCAACATCAGCGCCTACACACGGAGTCAAAGGCCACAGAGCGCACAATCTCCGTCTCAGAAAACCCCTCCTTAGCGGCGAGGTGAGCGGTGGAGAGAGGCCGGGGGACCAGGATTGTCAGGGAGCTTGTTGGCCCGGGAGCCGTCGCCGTTCAGATGTGCCATGAGCAATTACCACTCCGCGCGCCCTCCCCTGGCAAATTATCCTGCTGGAGCTTCTTCCAGCGTTCGGAGCTGCGCTGCTGTAAATGCCAGAAATCATGTACATTAAGCCCAGAGTGACGGCAGGCTTATGGATGGACTTACCTTCAAACAGAGGCCGCCGAGGTGCTTGGCGTGGGGGGTAGCACTTTATGGATGCCGCTCTCCGCTTTGTCGAGGCCTTAGGCGGTCAGGTTGGCTGTGGAATCAATTTCTCACACAGGCCTGGCTGGGGGCCATGTGCTCCCGAGCAGGGATTTGGGACGCAGCCCCTCAATCCACACCTCTACCTCCCTCGCTGGAGACCTTCCCCCCACCTCCACCCTGAGAGGGATGTGTTTCTGTCTGCCTGGGATGCTAGTGGCGGGAGACCAGCCAGGGGTGACACCCTGCTAACTCAGGCAGACACGGAATGCCAGAGCCTGCCTCTCCTCCTCAAAGCCCTTTCCCCAGTGCCCCTCGCGAGGGCAGCAGGCATCCTCAATGCTAACTCGCCATTCTGGGCCCGGTCCCCACTCTCAGCCCCTCCCCTTCTCCAAAGCGGGGTCTGAGCTGTCCATAGGGCGGTCTGAACTCAGCTCCTCTTGGCCCGGGATCCACTGTTTCACCTCTCTGATTTGGATGGCTGTCACTCAGCTCCTCCCGTCCCTTGGGACCCCTCCCCTCAATGCCTCCCTGAAGCCCTGACTTCCCAGGGCACCTGCTCCGGGCAAGGCTCCATCCAGCACCTCCCTGAGCAGTGCCCTCGGGCAGCTAGGTGCCCAAGGTTTGTAAGTATCAGGGACACAGCCTGGGTCAAGAGACCCCTGTAGGGCTCTCGCATTGTCCTGGAGCCCCTGCCAAACCCCCTCTGTGGCAGATTGCATTTTCCAAAGATGGCTCCTCTTGGTGACTTGGACACTCCTTCCATGGAGAGGTGAGGGCTCTGTTCCCTTGCCTTAAACCTAACTATGGAGGAAGTGACCCTATGTGACTTCCAAGACTAGGTCACGGGAGACGATGCAGCTTCTGCCTGGGTCCGAGGAACACTCGGGCTTGGGACCCTGAGCTGTCATGTCTCACTATCCTGAGGTCACCATGCTGTAAGGAAGCCCCAAGCAACCTAGGCTAAAAGACCAGGTGGAGAGGCCCTGAGGCCACAGGCAAGGAGAGAAATGGCTCAGTAACCCCCCACCCCAGCCATTCCAGCTCCAGCCCCTTTCCAACTGCAGCCGCGTCAGAGACTCCGAGCAGAATGGCTCAGCTGAGGCCTTCCTGAATTCCTGACCCACAGAAACCATGGAATATCACAAGATGGCTGTTTTTGTTGTAGCCCACCAAGCTTCTGTGTCCATGAAACCAACTTTCAAAGGCTAATGAGCCTAAATACAATGAAAACAATCCAATCTCCCTCTGATCATGAAAAGGCATCCAGGGGGCTTCCCTGGTGGCGCAGTGGTTGAGAGTCCGCCTGCCGATGCAGGGGACGCGGGTTCGTGCCCCGGTCTGGGAGGATCCCACATGCCGCGGAGCGGCTGGGCCCGTGAGCCATGGCCACTGAGCCTGCGCGTCCGGAGCCTGTGCTCCGCAACGGGAGAGGCCACAACGGTGAGAGGCCCGCGTACCGCAAAAAAAAAAAAGGAACCCAGGGGAGGCCAGGGACCA
>NW_020174707.1:587123-626452 GCF_003031525.2 Neophocaena asiaeorientalis asiaeorientalis
AGAGCGCCCCGTACCCAAAAAAAAAAAAAAAAAGGCAGCCAGGGAGGTGCAGAGCACAGGGGAGTGTCTGTTGTCATAGCACAGGGTCCAGGTATCAGAGGCAGGGGTCCAAGCCACCAAGACTCCCAGACCGTACCTGGGTTTATTCACAATACGTGCAGTAAACTGGAAAGCACGTGTGACCAGAATTGCTGGCTTCTTAACTCCTCGGAAGTAACGAACAAGCAAATGACATAAAGGCGGGAATCGTTTCCAAAAGCAATGCCTATGGGTCACACGTATTCAGTCCAACATTTCCAGATGCTCTCTTTGGTGCCAGGAACTGTGTCCTCTACTGACTAGAGGGGTTTTGGTAACTGGTAATCTGGACACGAAGGGTCTCTTTTCTTTTTTAGCATGAAGCGTGGATTTCCCCATGGCGCAGTCACCGCTCTGGGGCTCTGCAATGGGAGCTTTACAGAAGTCCGCTCCTACTTGGGGAAAACCTTTCTGTTTTCTTCTCCCACTCAGGCCAAAGGCCACGCCGAGGCACTAAAAGGTGATGACAGACCCTGTAGTAGACTAGTTCCGAGTATTCGTGCTGCCACTTCCGGCATGAACTACCTGACGTGAATTACTTAGCCTCTCTGTGCCTTGGTTTGCCCATCTGTAAACTGGAATGATGGTAGGACTTTCTCACGGGCGTTTACGGGGTTAAATGAGTTTATGTACATAAAGGGCTCAGCACAGGACCTGTGCATAGCAAGTGCTAAGTGCCACCTGGGATTATTATTGCTGTTGTTTTCGGATTCTAGGTCATTAGCGCTAAGAGATCCTGTTCAACTTGTTCTCGAGACACAGCTGTCGGGGGCGAAATGTAGCATTCCTGACACTATCCCGTCCTTGGCATCAACTCCTCTCCCTAACTCACGTGCCTCCACGCACGCACACACACCTACCTTCAATAACCGGTGGCCACACCACACTCACGTAGTGGTGCAGGAGGAACAAGGCGCTTTATCTTCCTCTCCGGGCAGAAGCACGTGTGTAGAAGACTGACGCACAGCACCTGCCTTCGTTGACAGAGGGAAACACGTCCCAGCTGGCTCCGCGGCCCCTAGAGAAGCAAGGCAGAGGCTACCCTTGGGGCCCGGACCTCGGGAGTCCTAGGGGGACTTGGAGGCCGGGTCCTGTGGGTCGCTGCCACTTGTCTCCTAATAGCAAGCCCGGTCTCCCGGCACCTGCCTGATTCCGAAGCCCCCTCCCTCTTCTGGCTGTTGTGTGTGCAGCAGGCTTTCTGCTGTGTACACGGTCTCCAAGGGGACGACGTGTGGGCTGTGAGGCAGAGGGGCAGGGATGGGAGCGATCAGCGGAGACGAAGGACTTACAGGGCCTTTCCCTCTAGAAGCAAGGGAGCCTCTACTTAGCTTCTTGACTCGTGGCAGATCTGACCCCAAGGTGGCTCTGCTGGACCAAGGCTCTTCCCGAGTGAGAGAATCCAGCAGGACCGTGCTATCCACAAAGAGCGGAAAAGGCCTCGGGCCTCTCACCCTGTGAGACTTTTCACAGCGGGCTGCACCGGGCCCTGACAATTTTTGCAAACATAGACTAACGTCACAAAAGGGAAAACTATCGGAAAGAAAGTAATCAGTCTCATTGGGAGGATCTATTTAGCAAAAGGAAAGCATACACTTTGGGACGGATTCACTTTCCAGTTCTGTAGTCATTTAACAAATATTTATGGAGTGACAAGTACATGCAAAGCCCTGCAGTTGGCTTGGGGCCCCTGTCCCAACAGAATTCAAGGGCTTTCCCCGTCTGGTAGGCAAATTATTGGAAAGCAACTGTACTGGAAACTGTGCTTCACAGCTCTCCAACTTCAGGGAACATAACTGCACCAGGGCCCCAGCTGCCCAGCTCTGAAACGCATCCCAGTATCTCGGCCGAGGCTGCACCTCCCTTTGGCCACCCCAGCCAATGACTGAGCGAGGCGCGGCGCTAAGGAGAAACAGGACTCTTCTGCCAGCTGACTTTGGTTTGAGGACAGACTACCGGCCTCACTGAAGCTTCCAGAGACTGCAGGACGCTCTAAGACGCTCCTTGCCCTCTCGCTTTCTCTCGGGTCAGACGGCATCACAGCCTCCCTGCTCTGCCAGCTTTGCCAGCTCCCTCCACAGGCATTTCCCCTAATAAAATCCTGGCACATCCTCTCCTGACATCTGCTTCTCGGAGGACCCGGACTACCCCAGAAGCATTGCCACGTACCCCCCCTCCATTCTCGGCATGGCCTTCCCAGATGGACCACCCTGCCTCTAGCCAATACGAAGCCCTTGCAGACACCTGAATTGGCTCACTCATTAAGAGCCTCTCGGTACTTTGGCATCTCCCTGGTAGATTCTAAGCTCTGTGAGAACTTACAACATCCCTAAAGCTCCTCCCTTTGCTGTTTCTCAGAGGCGTTGCTGACCCATCGCAGGGAGGTCCTTGCCACCAAACTCTTACATCATATTTCAAGAGATTTCTGCGATTAATAAATTCACAATTACTATTGCCTGAGGAGTCCAGAGCCCGATGCTAAGCTGTTTACGTGCATTACCTCACTTGACGCCTAACCCTCTCGGCACGCACCCCCATCGCCCACACCCCCCCCATCCATCCGGAGGATGCCCTTCTTCCAAACGCAGTTCTATGGCTTTACTCTCACCTAGCAGCCCCTCCTCCTCTGCGACTCCACATCAAGACGTGTGCAGGCAGAACACAAAGATCTGATCTTACAAAGTGTGAGCGTTTTCCGAGAGACAGCCGATACCCAGGTTGAGAAATTCCAGGCACACGGCTTAGTAACAAAGTCCAGCTTTGCCTCGGTTTACAGATGATACGGTCAACTCCTCTTTTTAATCCTACTCTGTTTTTACGCTGCCCCCATCCCACCCCACCCCCAGCCATTTCTTTCCTCCCTGTGTCTCGGCTTCTCGGTCCTTGAAAACCCAGGCCTCTGGGCTCACATCCAGGACACATCCCAGGCATCTGCCGACCCTCCGAGCTGGATGCACCGTCCCCAGCCTCCACATGCGGAAACGCTCTCCCGCTCACTCTGGGACACGGCCTTACAGACTCACAGAAAGCCAAGGGCTGGCCGTCCGTGAGAACTCACACAAGTTACTTGGCATCTCTGAGCCTCAATTCCCTGGTCTGTAAAACAGGGTCGTCGTGAGGATGAAAGGAGAGGGTGCATCCAAAGTTCCTGTAAATCCTTACTACTCAAAGTGCGGCCACGTTAGAAATGCAGACTCTCAGGCCCCGCCCAGACCTACTCAATCAGAGCCCCCAGGCTCACAGCACCTCTTTCCTTCCAGGTGATTCAGGTGTACACTGACGAGCCTTGTTTTGACAAGCCATGTTCTCCGAGCTGTAGATCTTCACGGTTATTCTCTCTTCCTGGGAAACACCCTGGGGAGGATTTCCGAGCCACTGATCCCTCTGCCTTTGCCGTTTCTCCTCCCCGTTACCCCTCGTCTTTCTCACGCCCCTCCCTTCTCTTCCTCTCCCCCGCCCCTTCAGGGCTGAGATCTCCTCTCTACCCTATTCCATCACTTCCTCTCCTTTGGTCAATTACACAGTCAGCACTCCCAAACTCACCATTTCTACTGCCTCAGCAAAAAGGGGAATGCAGGGGGAGACTTGGCAATGCATGTACAATCGGAGGGGGCCACTCATCACAGCTCCAAGGCCTGCAGGGCGTGGAGAGAGGGCTGGAAGTGTACAGAGGGGCCCAGGCAGGGATACCACCCGGGGCCAGCCCGAGGCATCCATTCACCTCTGGTTCTAGGCCATGCTGGGTGGTGAATTGCCCCCATCCCCTGTGCCTGATGCTTAATATATTTTCTGTAACTATAGTGATGCCGTCTGTGTATACGTTCAATGACTGTAGCACTTAATTATTTGTGGGTATACAAGGGATGCCTTTTTGCCCCAGGAGAGACTTAAAGACGCCCGGTTAAAGAACCGCAAGATCAAAGAGAAAGGGAGGGAGAAAATGAGAGGAAAAGTCATTCTTCCCCTGGGAGCTTCTGGGAAGGAGGGGTGAGCTGATGTGGCCTTCAAGGAGACCTCAAGCAAGGCCAAAAGACCCTCGGGTAGCAAGAGCGGCCTGTCCTCAGGGATCCAAGCTGAGGTGTGGAGGTGAGAGATGATTTCCAGAGACTAGCAGGACAGCCCAAATGCCTGGCAGTCCACACGCAGCCTCTGCCCTCCCTGGCGGTCTACACTGTCCTGAGTAGCTTCGTGGCGGGCACACATCCAGAGCCTACTAGCTGTCTCGAATATCCACCTTCTTCTTCCCCCGTAGACATAAAACCCCCAGTATTTAGCTGGACCTGTGCTCCTCTACCCGAATAAAGACCACACAGGCCCCAGCCTCGGTTTGCAGCCAAGTATGGTATGGCCATGTGACTAAGTTTGGCCAATGGGATATAAGCAGAAGCAACTTCCGGAATGTGTTGTAGAAGGGAAGTGAGTGCATCCCTCTTTGGTTTCTTCTCCTTTCTGCCCGATAGAACAGGGAGGTCATGGGGAGCTCGAGCAGCCATCTTGAACCATGAGGTAACTTTGGGACGGGAAGCCATGCTGGGCAGAACAAGATCAAAGGCACCTGAGTCACTCGTCTTACTTCCGACCTCTGGGCTTTTACGTGAGAGGCCCATTTCCGGCGTGTCTAGGTCATTGTTATTTTGGAGGGTTTCTTACTCACAGATGACCAAAATCGAAATGAAAAGATACGCAACATGGCGTCTTAGATCAGGTTCTCCAGGACACACACAGACTTCGAGATGGAAATTTATAAGGAGGAGGTTTAATGGCGTGTGGTCTCAAGATCAACGCTTGAGTTGGAGCGAGAGAATTGGGCAGAGAAGTCGAATGGCAATGAGATCACAGTAGTGGCTATGGTGGATCCCACAGGGACCTCCAGAGTGAAGATGGCCCTTCTAAGTTCTTCTGAATTGAGACAAGAGGGCTGAGGCTTTGGACTTCTCTGGGCTTTGGTTTTCTTGCCTGTAAAATGGGCATGTTAGTGATCTTGCCTTTGGAGTGAGGATAAGACAGAGTGTGTGTGTGCAGGGTCTAGCTCACAAGTGAACAAACACGAGAACCAGCCTGGGGAAGACTTAAGAACTTTGTCCTTGTCCTGTGGGGGCCCATATCTGTGTCACAACTAAGTGAACTGTCTGTGCATCACAGAAGACAAGCAGGTGACTATCCTTCCCCAGAACTTTCTCTAACACTGTCACTTTCCCCAAATGGGAGAATTCACAGTCTCCTCCTTCGTGCTCCCACCATACTCCGTTCTTAACACCATCGTGACTCTTACCACATGGAAAGGGGCTGTTTTGAGGCTCTGAGCTCTGTGATCACCTCTGTATCTCCAGCTCCCAGTTCTGTGCCAGGCAGACAGAAAACGTCCGATGCACGATTGTTAAATCAATGAGCGTCACAGAAGGGGCCAAATCCCCGTGATGTCAAGAAGACAAAGATTCTTCACCCCAAGCCAGGAGACACGGCTTTGAGTCTCTATCTTACCATCCCTTACTTAGAGCCTCCCTGAGCCTCAGTGGGAATTATGACAACAAACAGGGCTGTTGTAATGATGAAACGAACCGTTAGTTTTGAAACAGCAGAACGTGATGTAGATGTTATACTGTTGGAGGTGGGGGAGGTTTTCATCGAATCTAAATCTGTGATTCCGAGGGATTGTTTTCAGCCCATACACTCTGGCTACACCGTCCTGCAAAATCAGGCAGCCACCAAAGTGTAGGACCAGGGATAACTGGCAGCATCCCAAGGGTAGCCCTAACTCCAGCCTCTGTTGCCTGGAAATGCAAGCTGTTTGGCCACATAGGCCACCAGGGTAAAGGCCCTCCAGTGGGCCTAGCCCTGGAAGGACAGATGCAGAGGGGCAGCTAAGACACAGCAGTCAGATGTGGGATTAGAGCCGCTTCACACCCCACCCACAGTGACAAGGGGGTCCCTGCACAATGCACACAGGACTCAGGGACAGGACAGGCTCCCTCAGAGGACGGCTGCGAGGGATAGTAAATAACCCAGGCTCTCTACTTGTTCCAAAGCATGCACGGGTGAGGGGGCCCACCATAAATCTCAAGGGAGGTCGTGATGCACCTATACCCGTCTGGCAGGAAGAGGAATTCAGATCCTGAGTGAAAGCCCTGAGGGCCATAGGAGGAACTCAAAGCACCCTGGACCGAGAAAACAAGTGATATATCAGCCAAACTTTTAAAAGGCTCCGTTGGTCAGTGTTTAGGAGCAAACTGGGCCGGAGTCAAATCTTGCCTCTGCAACCAATGAACTGCATTACTTAGGTCGAGTATATAACCTTCCTATGCCTCAGTTTTCTGATCGGCAAAATGGGGACAGTCATAATTCCGACCTCAGGTGGTTGTAAGAATTGGGTCGGCATAGGTAAAGCTCTTAGTGGGCGGGGAATTGTGAGGAGGCTGTAAGGGGGAGACCGTCTGCGTCCCTGCTGGTAATGATCCCCGCCGCAGGCTGCTAGCACACAGGAGACAGGGCCCCCCCTCGGGAGGGGCTCAGGCCAGTTGGAGACAGGGTTCTCCGCCTGCAGGTCCAAATAACACCGCAAAGCTGAATGCGGCCGGAGCCCAGTGAGGGGTAGGGAAAGCAACAGTTTAGAGCTGCAAACTGAGAGAGATGTCTCAGGGGCAGGCAGGGCTCTTCTGGTTGTAAGGCAGAGAAACGCCACTCAAACTGGCTCAGTGGGTAGGGGTGGGGGCACGGAAGTTACTGGCTCCGGAAACCAGCACGTTAAAAGGTGCTTGGCTTCAGGCAGGGCTGATTCCAGGCACTTATCCCAAGTGGTGGTGACAAGATGGCCACCAGAGGCCTCAGACTCACATTTCGTCAGTAGAGCGACTGTGACAGAGAGGATGCGCTTTCCCAATGGTTCCAGAAAATTCCCCAGGTCTGCCACTGCCTGGCTAGAACTGGGGCCAGCTCGAGCCATGGCCCGCCCCAGGATCCTGGGCACGTGGCTGGCTTCACTTGATCCCTACAGACTTGGGGGGGGAGTGGGTAACAGGTACTGACGGGTCAGGCAAAAGAACTGCTCTCCCCTTCCAGAAGGCTTCTCTAACGAGGTGAGACTTGAGCCCCCCCTCCACTCTTGTTTAAATAGTAACTAGCATTTGTTCAAAGCCACACATTGCGAAGGGCTGGCACCTGTACCGTTTAATCTCTTAACTCACTGGAATCAATTCTAGGCTGGGGAAACCTGACCACGCGAAGGCCCAGAGGTGGGCGGCCCCGGCAGGGGAAGATGAACCTGGCAGCTGCATGTAGGAGGGACCAAGGGTCCAGAGGCTGGTGAGTTTCGTTGGGCTGGGGATCTTCTTTACAGCTGGGGGGCCCATGCCTGTCTCTTTCCAATTCATCAGTAAAGTCCCAGGGTGGCGTGGCAGGAGGGACAAGGAGAGGGACAGGGTATAGGCATAGGGTAACAACCAGCTCAGGTTTGGAAACCGGCTTTGAAGGAGGGAGTGGGTGAGTCAAATACGATTCTCCAGTGTGGGCTGAGGGAATAGTGACAGACATCTCTGACAGAAACGGGGAACACTATGGGGAAAGAAGTGGGGTTGATATGAATTGAAGGTGCCACAAGAGCGTTCAGGTGAAAGTGACCACAGGCTGAGGCCAGAGCTGTGGATTTCAGGGTCCTGAAATCACCGCTGAGCCCTGGGGATGGTTTGGCCTGGCTCCTACGGGAAGTTTGGGGAGAGAGGGAAGCAGGAAGTGGGTAGTGGGTCTTGGGAGATGCCCACATCGAGGGGATCAGACGAGGAACATGGCCACAAAGAAGCCAGTGAATGCTCAGCGGAAGTAATGAAAATTGGATGGAAAGGGGGTGGGTGCTTGGCAGGGCTGGGGGCAGGGACACATGTGGGAAGGGCTGTGGATGAAGAATGAATAGTTTCCCAACTCCGCTGGTCTCAGGTCCTTGGGATGAGGCAGCCGGTGGCCTTTCTGCTCCAACAAGGGCTGGTGGACCAGGGTTCATGTCCCTCCAACAGGTACATACTCAACAGAATTTGCCTCAGCCTAGAAAACGGGGCAGAAGGGTGTTTAATCAATGCTTTCATGCTAGTGACTGGAGAGGAAGAAAAAGACAGAACCAAGGGGAGAAATAGGAGAAGGGGAGTAACTGTGGCACCCCTACACACACACACACACACACACACACACACACACACACACACACACACGGGGTTGAGAAGGGGAGAGAAATCATTTCTGTTCTCAAAGAATTCCTTGGAGAATCCTCCCCAGACGCCATCTTCTCCTGAAATATAAGGTTCTCACACCGGGGCACGCGCGCACACACCCATAGGGACGGGGCTGCTTGGCCCACACTCGGCGGGCTGTAGAGTGACACAGCGGTGGGGGGACGGGAGCGGGAGGGAAGGGACCACAGCATCCCATCTGCGCCCACCCTTGGTCGAGGAGGCAAGGGATGGGGCCGTCAGCCTGAGTGCGGGTGGATGGACGCTCAATCCTCCCTGCTGGCAGGCCAGGGCAGGCGCCATCCCCAGATGTCAGTGTTAATGCCTTGATAAACAGGGAGCTTGCTGGAATGCGGCTGTTAATTGGGGATAGAGCCGCAGCCTTTAGCTCCGGGAGCAATGGTTAATGACGGGCCCGCTGGGGGAAGCCGCAGACGGTTGCCACTGTTCGGGTTCTGTCCTCTCTGCTTCTTAAACAGCAGTTTATCTAAAACTTGAAAACACTTTCCTGGGAATAATTATTTCTTGGAAGCTACAGGACTGCTATCAGATTTCACAGCCTGCCTGCCGGCGGGTTGACCTTCTGTAGGCCAAGGGGCCAGCTGCCTTTGGGGGCACAGTTTCACTGCTGCTCCTCGCTGCGTCCATCTCTTTCCTGGGTCCCCATCATGCAGCCACTGTGGGCATGTTGGAAGGGGCTTTGTGGCTAATTTAGGGCCGAGCAGGAGGTTCATGAAGCGCACATGGGCGGGAGAAGCAGGAACCTCAGGAAGGCGGGAGAGAATCTTCAGCCTTCCAGAGGAAGATGCTTCCAGCATTGCCAAAACCCACCTGGATGCCTCAGGGTGTCTGTGCTGGCCCCAGGCTTGGGCCGAGCTCCAGGTCTACTGGTGGGAGAGAGTCAGGGAACGGGGGCTGTGGTCGCCAAAAGACCCTCTGTGGGCCCCGTTGCTTTGTCAGAGGCTGTTTCCAGAACGGCCAGCTTGCAGCAGCACGGGAGGGGCAGGGGGAAGAGGGGCAGGGACCTGAGGCCCCGCCAGCTGTTCAGATGAAAGCAGGGGCAGCCCTGCCGGAGGGGGCGCCCCAGAGCCAGAGCTGGCCTTTCCTTCCGTAGTTGGGCCCCGGGAACAGCTGCCCAGGCTGTGACAGGGTCAGCCCAGGCCAGACCTCGACAGGGCACTCAGCCTGGAAACATGGCCGCGGGCAGCATGCTTCTTGGATGTGGAGGGCAGTGACACAGGCGGTTAAAATCAATGCGCTGGCCACAGGCCAGCCTTCCGGCTTGGCAATTACACACTGTCTACCTCTGCCTCTCCCCGCTGCCCCATCACCTCCCTGTCAGGCGGCTTTAATGCCGCTCGCCTCTTCCTGTCAGCAAATGTTTGTGTGTGGCGTTGCCCGGCGACAGCTGAACAGGGCCTGCATTCTCCTGGCCCCTGGGCCCCTGGCGGAGGCTTCCCTCCAAGGGCTTTGCAGGCCTTATGTATCAACACTGCGGGAGCCGCAGCGTAGAGAAGCACAGGCCAGGCTCCTGCAAGGAAGGGTTGCTCTGGCCAGATGGGCCGGAGATAGCTGGAAGGTGGAGCCGGGCCTTTCTCAGGCTCCCAGCTCCTCGGGGAACTGTTTTGTTCATCCCCCGTCCTCTTCACAGACACATCCGGGGAGACTGGAATTCATTTTGCCAAATGCCGATAAAGACAGGAACCATGGCTCCGTCCCCTGGGAGGTCACATGTGGCTCCCTGTCCGTGGGAATCTGGACAGCAGGGTGGACCAACAGGCATTCGGTAAACACCGTATATTTATGGAGACACCCCGAGGTTTAAGAGGCAAACTTGGATTTCAAGCCAGGCTCTGCCAACCACCAGCTGTGGCCTCAGCCTCTCACACCACCTGTCTGTGTCTCTGCTTTCCTATCTGCGGTTTGGGGTGGTAATAAGGACCTCTACCTTGTTCGAGACCGATGGGGCTTCTTTCTTGCTGTGTCTATGGAGAAGCAGGATGGAGATGTCAGATCAGGGAAGGAGCCTCTATGCAGATGAGGAAAATGCAGGGGACTAAGTGAGCCAGGGACCTGGAAAGAAACAGACAGGACCAGGGAAAAGGAAACCAAGTAATCACTTGGTTTTTTTTGTTTTTGTTTTCGGTGGGGGTAGGACCTGAGGGAATGGCGCCTGATGGGAGAAGATGCTGGTGCGTTAAAACGATAGCTGATGAACTTGGGTGAAGGGCGGCAGGACGGGAGCAAGAAAGGCAGCAAAACACAGGGGTCTTCAGGTCACCCAGACCCAAATCCAAGTTTGGCTGCATCCCGTCCTAGCTGTGTGACCTTGGGCAAGTTGCTTAATCTCTCTGAACCTCATCGATCAAAGGCAATCCGAGCACTTACCTTATAGGGTCGCTGTGACATCACAGCCTGAGGGACAATTGTGAAACTGCAGGCGTGCATGTGAGTGTGTTTAACTAGTGATGAAGCTGGCTTCTGGGAGCCGAAGGTCCCCTGTGAGCTGGGAGGGGCAACCCTGAGGCAGCTAGAATAGGAGGTCCTGGGTGTGGAGGCTGAGGGCAGAGGGATTGAAAGCAGGCGCTCTGGAAACTGAGAGCCCAGATGAAGGATCAGAGATAGAATGACCAACCATTTTGGTTTGCCAGGGACTGTCTCAGTTATAGCACTGGAAGTCCCAAGTCCTGAGGGAAAACTGGGACAGGTGGTGACCTTGGCTGAGACCTTCTGGCACCAGCTCCCAGGAGAACGCAGATTCTGAGCAGAAAAGCAGAATAGAGCCTGCCTAGATGGAGCAGAGAAACTAAAAGAGAAAGTGGTCCAAAATATTTTAAGAGAAACGCTTGCACCCAAAAATACACGCACCAAGAGGTCTACCAGCCTCAACTGTCATGTTGAAAAATCAGCAGCACCATAATTATCTAATAATAGGAGAGCAATAAGGAATGGTTAAAGAAATGGTGTATCCATACTGTGGCATCCTCGGCAGTTAATAACGAGCAAAAAGTATCTCTAGATTGTCATAGTATGGGTTTCTGGAGAAACAGACCCTAAGACAAGTGCAAATTATTTATTCAAGAGGTAGAGGAAACACAGGAGAGGTGTGGGCGGTAGGTGGAGGGGAGTTCGAGAGATGCCCCAGAGTTACCGCACCCGAGGAACAGCGCGTGAGCTGGCCGAATTAAACACCAACTCCTGAGGTTCCTTGGTTGAGGGCTGCTCCCTGGGCTGTTAATTCCCTGGCACTTCCAGACAGCCTTCCCTGCTTTTAGCAGAGCTTTGGGAAAGCGCTCAAGCCGAAAGATGTGGACCCTGGCAGTTAGAAGGCATGCCAGGAAGTGGGAAGTCTCCAGGGATGCAGCCGATCGGGTACCGAAAGCATGTGCCAAACATAACCGTCGTCGTGGGGTTTCTCCTGATACGTTAAGTGCGCGTGTGGCAGCGGCGGGGGTGGGGGGCGGGTGCAGAGAGCTATGCAAGGTGTGATTGCATTTTTGTTATTAAAATGTATGTGTGCACATGTGTGTTTCCGGGTGCACCTCTACATGTGCCTAAGAAAGAAAAAGAAAATACAGACACCATGCTGTGATCGGGAGCCGAGGCAGGATCCCCTATTTCCATAGTCTGAATTTCTCTAAACCAGACTTAGTTTTGTAATCAATAATAATGATTATTATTGTTATCATTTAAAATGAGAGGGAAAATTAAAGAAATTGAATGCACCATCTATGAGGAGAAAAGGAGATAAAGGTCCGGAACTCATCCAAACCCTTCAGGCCAGATAAATTCCAGAATTGAGAGGTTTTCCTTTATTAGAAAAGGAAGACCTGTAGAAAGTAAGACCACGTCTTAGGAAACATCCCCTGGTGGGTAATCAGCTACATGAATATTGCTGTGCTCAAACATATGAATAGTCACAGAAAGCAGGGTAAATAATGACTATAAAAAGGCTCACATCAGCTCAGACCAGGTTTTGCTGCCAAGTACATTTCTGTGAAACGTATAAAACCTTTGCATTTCTGTTGCAGATAAGGGATTGTGGACCGGTAGTAAGGAAGGAGAGTTTCCAAAACTAGAGCCAGTGTGACAGGGCCAAGAATGTGGAGTAACTAAGCACTCATGGAATAATACAGCATTGGGACCCTTCTGCCCAGCTCCTACCCGGGGCACAGAGGCTGGAAGGGGGCCACCCGGACCCAGGTGCTTCTGGGGGCCCCTACTTCCTGATAAAGTACCCGTGCCACCTTAGAGCACGGGTGTTACGACCGAAACGTTATGGGCAGTTGAATCCCCTGGGGATCTTGTGGAAATGCAGATTCTGATCCAGTGGGTCTGGGATGGGGCCCAATAATCTGGATTTTGCACACGTTCCCAGGTGAGGTCAACGCTGCTAGTCTGGGGACGGTGCTTTGGATAGCGATGTCATAAAGTCTATTCGATTGAACCAAAGTGGGTCTCCATATACCTCTGCCCATCAGTCATGGTGGTCACGAAGAATGTGTCCAGTTGTCCTATAAACCATCAGATTCCTTTGATTGGGTGCCAGCAGGGAGAACATGATGGGGCAGGATGGTGGTATTGGGAGGGGAAGCCAAACAGGAAAGACCATCTTCCTTTGGGAGCGGGAAGACTTGAGAGATGGCAAGACCAGGACCAGAGAGCAAATAAAAGCTTCACGAGAGGAGACTGGAGGAGCAGGTACCTGAGAATGACTGCTTCATGCTCTTTTGTAACCTGGGTGTCTGGAGGTCTCGGCCATAACGGTGATTGATGGGGGGCATTTAAACCCAGCACAGTAGACAGGGTATTGTATTGTGGAACTGTAGCTCCGGTCAACCTCAGCAGGAAGGGTTTATATCCACCCATTCCTCCACCCTACCCTGGGTACTGCCACCTTGTTTCTTATTCTCCTCCTGCTTGGTTGCAGTAGACAGGGAGAGAGGAGCGTTGCCTAAAAAACACAGGTAGAGAGCAGAGGCCAATAGCATAGGTCCCCTTTGGAAGAATCCGCACAGCCTGAAAAGAGCCTATTATCTCAATGGTGACGGAAATTAGAATCATGGTTACCTCTGAGAGTGCGTATTGATGGCATAGAGGCAGGAGGGAACTTTCTGGGTGGGGGTAGGAGGCCTGAAGATGTTCTATAACTCGATCTGGGTAGTGGTTACATGGACGCACACATATTCATCGAGCTGCATGCTTAAACTTCGTGAACTTTACTGTGTGGTTGTCACATCTCAATTAAAATTGGGAAAAAACGAAAGGGAACCTCAACCCTGCCATGAAGTAGGTGGACCAGTGCTGGGCCCTCTCAGAGCATTGCCTAAGAGGCTGCTGGGCCACAAGGGGATGACGATTGCCTAGGGGACTGTGTACCTTTACCTGAACCGAACTAACTAGGTGACATGAGTCCACCCCAGGTGTGATGATTATGCTAACGAGACATGCAAAGATGTCTCACGATTTCACAGTCACATAACATGTTTGCGAAAAACCTGGTTTGGCAAAGATCCCAACATCCATTCTGCTCCCCCTCCTTAGTCACGGGAAATTTATTAGCAGTATCAATGTGCCCCAGCTTTTTCTGGGTCTCCCTTGCAGGTAGGTGTGTCCTGTACCCATGAGAACGGCTAATTTCAGACCAGTGAGGAAGCAAGAAAGAGTGAGGCTTGGGAAGTTCTCCTTTAAGAGAGGGATATGTCCTTCTTCTACATTTCCTCCATATTGCTGCCTATGGTTGTGATGGCTGGAGCTCTGGCAGCCTTTTTAGACAATGAGGACAAGGGACGGTGTCTGGAGGTGGTAAATCAGTGAGCTGGAAGAAACCTTGGTCTCTGGCTGTTTAACCTGAGAGAGAGAACTTCCTATTTTATTTTAAACCCACAGTTATTCGGATTAGTTTTATTTTATTCCCAGAGACGGTACCTCAATGGCACCTGAAATCTCTCACAGTATGGTGTACATTGGCCCCATACTGACTGTGTGCCCTGGATTGTGGGGTGGAGGGGAAGGGCATTGGAGAGAACCTATACCAGAGAAGAAGTGGAATAAAAAGGCTGGGATTCAGGAGTGGTGGGGTGCAAATGATTCCAAACTAGTCCCCTCCCCGCATCCCTATCCTTACAATGTGACTTTATAGCTCCTCCCATCAAGGAATAAAACCTATTTCCCTACCCCTTAATCTAGATTGGCCATGTGACTTACTTTGGCCAATGAGATAGGAACAAAAGTGACCCGGAGGTCTGAAAAGCACTTGAGCATTGGGACTTGTCCTCTTTTTGTCCTTGGAACCCTACGATGGCCTTGTGAACAATCCCAGGGCTAGCCTGGTAGAGGGAGAGAGATGTCCCAGTCAACATACCAGCTAGATGGACCCATGAATGAGGCCAGTGGAGATCTACAGAGCCCAGCCCAGACTGGAAGAAGCACCTGGCCAAGCCAAAGACTAGTGAGAAATGATAAACGGTCATGTTTTAGACCACTAAATCTTGGGGCAGTTGGTTAAACAGCAAGAGCTCACTGAGACAGGGGCCATGGCTCTTGAGTGAATTGAGTTCCTGCATTAGGGGTGATTTGCTTCACTGCTTTTGACGCACTTTTGTAGGTCCCCAGCCTTTGTCCTCACACACAAAAGGACCCCTGGTGGCTGATGGGGGTGGGAGGGGCGTGGCCTGGGGTGGGAAACTGGCCCACAGGCCATGCCTGGCTTTTAGCTTCACTTTGATGGCCGTTGCATGCTGCCCCCATGAAACACACATGTGAGGGTGCTTCCTGCAAGGAGCCCCCCTCAGGGCGCTGGGGCCTGCTCTTTACTGGCAGCAGTCCCCAGAAGATGGGCGGCTGGGGAAATTGGAAGACCGCCGGGAGCCTGAGGATACGGCCCCCTGGGGCTGCAGGTTGGGGTGAAATGGTATGAGATGTGGGGCTCAGCTGGCAGAAAAGACCGACCTGGCTGTGGCATTTGTCCTGGCCCCCACTTCTCCCCACAAAAGCCCCTTCCGTTTTCTTCCTGATTCTTTCTCCTCTCACTTTCTTTCCCTCCCTCTTTTTCAATCTCTTTCCCCTTAACTTTTTCTATCTTAATTGGTCATAACATGGACGTGAAATTCTTTTTATTATCTACTATATTTATTGAATACAGTTTTATGTTCCCTGCTCTTCACTTTTAGAGTGGATGAGCTGAACATTTTATGGTTTTCTTTCAAAAAATTTTATATCACAGCGGTAGTCATTAGGGCTGTTCACAAATATTCCGCTTCTCCGTTTGGGTACATGGCTGGATCGGACATCCCCTCCAGTTGGGGAGTTACCTCTCTGCGTGTGGCTTGTTTGGGCCAATTAAACGTGAGCCATCCTGGGTGGAACCTCGACAGGCCGCAAGCTTAGGGGTCAACTTGCTCTCCTGCTGCTGTAGTGATGGGGGAAGCTTATGTAGGAGGTGAAAACTTTCTCTGCCTGGTTGTCTGAGTGACTGTGGTGGGCATACTCTCCTGGCCCACCCACATCAAGCACAAAGTGTGAGAAAGGAATAAGCTTTTTTATATTAAGCCGCTGAATTCGTCAGTGCTGCCGAGTTTTACTTATTCTGACGGATGTAATTATTTTACTAGGTATCTTCCTCATTTGACTATCTTCTCTAATAAGAAATCATTTACTGTGATGCTAAAATTATTATCTGTGCAAATGTTTAATCTTGGTGTGGGGGAAGGTCAGGACTTCTTTGAGAATCTGATAAAACAATGAGCTCCCTTCCCCCCAAAACGTACACATGGCATTTTGCATGCAATCGCAGGTGTTCGTGTGTTCCAAAGCACAAATGCCTTCTCTAGCCTCAGAAATGGATCCTGCACCTCACAGGGACAGGATCCTGACCATTCTAGTGGCGTCCTGATGACAAGAAGCCGTGCATCACTTCAATTGCTGGAGCCATGGCAATCATAGCAATATGGATAATTAGGTTTCCATGGAAGTTTCTTAGGGTGAGAATGAACTTCCACAGGGATGCCTTTGGCAGCAGACAGGGATTTGGGCACTTCTGGGGCCACACCTCGGAAAGCCCCCGTCAGGGTAGAACTCAAAACAAAGGCTAGCAGGGAGTCGAGGGGTTTGGCAGATTGCAGTGACAAAGCGCTTGACCATGACCCCGCAAGCTCGTCCTCATGGATTTCTTTGTGCTGAGAGCACTTCCTTGATCTCTGACACGCGCCCTACATCTAGAAGAATGCCTTTTTTCGCTCTGACACATGTGACACCTTTTGGCCTTTGTGAATGTCAGTTTCATCGTTTGCGCAGCCTAAATTACTGACTGAAAAGATTCCCTTGCAAGCTGGTTGTTCAGAACTGGGGACAAATGTCCCCCATGAAAACAGTGTTTAAAATGGTGGTCAGTCTCCTTAGACAAATCACCAAAGTCTATCAGATGCAGCTGAATGCTACAAAAGGTTGGAAGCCAAACGTAGGTGTCTGTGCAATGTGACAGGAGAGAGGGAATCTGCCTTCCTTATCCATTTTCCATCTCTCATCTCCTTCCCTCCCTTGGACCCAGTAAGCCTCTTCACATCCCCAAGGCACACTGTTTCCAAAATCACCCCTCTTTCTCCAAATCTCACTGTCTCAGTGTAGCTGAACCCAAAAAGGCGTTCAGAGGACAACAATTTTATTGGACTAATTCTCACTAAAATGTGAGTGACTGAGAACCCCTTCATCCTCTCAGAAGAATTCCTATTTTTTTAAGACAAATGCCAGAAACCCAACCGGATGCCAAATCGGTAGCCCATGTAGCAAAGGAAAAGAAAAACTGTCAAGAGCAGTAGAGGAACGTTTTCTGAGAGTTTGCCTCCTGGGATCGAATCCCCAAAGCACAGCTCTTAATTGTTATAGCTTCTTTCCATCTTTCCACCAGCCCACACAATCTCTAAAACAAAAGTATTTTTCAAGCTCACCACATTGAAGTTTCGTGCACGCGTGTGTGTGTGTACACACATGCACGTGCAAGTGTGACTAAGGGGGCATCGTAGGCAGGAAGAGCAGCAGCTGTCAGCAACCATGGATAAATCCAGTGTCCATTAAGCCAGAGGACAGCCTAGAACGGGAGTAATGATGCCTCCTCCACGCCAACATCACACAGAATCTCCCATAACAAGTGAGTGGCATTGTCTGCAAAGCAATCTGGCGTCTTGGGAAAGGGAAACCCTTCTTTGAGGGAGTGGGTGGTTGAGGAAGGATAGATTTTTCATTCCTCAAAAAGCGCTTGCAGAATATAAAATTAGTCACAGCCCCTTGATATTGGGAACAGCAATCGAATTCACGAGGAGGCTAATTTGGCCTAAAAACACAGCTCTCTGTGCCACGGGGCTATGTCCAGAGTCCTGACAGACGACACAGGCTTCGCTCCCTTCCATGGGGGTTCGGGAGGCACCTCCCAGAAAGAGGCCGGGTGCCAGAAAGGAAAATTTCGCCCCTTCCTTCCTTCAGCCGCTTTGTCTGCAAGATTGGGGAAAGGCTAGTTGGCATATTTCAAGGGAGCAAATAATTAGTTCTCTTGGAATCTCGTTTTAGATTTTAATTCTTAGTCTTGGAGCCAAACTCTAGGAGCAGAAATTTCTATCTGCGGCTGGAGGGACTCAGTTCCGGCACACTAAAAAAAGGCCCTGCTTCGGAGGCATTTTTCCATGCATGAATCAAATTATTCCAGCTGGGTTTTACCAACACGTAGGCAATCAAAACCTACTTTAACTTGCTATTTTATTCTTTATTTACTAGTTCTATAAATACGATGATGGGTGTGCTTTTATATTGGGCTGGGGGGGGCGCGAGGAGAAGTAGCAGCTGTTTGCAGCTATGGGTCACGTGTAGGTCCAGGGTTTGCGGGGAGACAGGCCTGCCGCCATCGCCCCATCTGCGGTGAAGGCACCTCCTGCCCACTGGGGTCTTGGCTCGCGAGTGTGGCCACGAGTCCTCCATTTGCCAGACCTGTGCAGAGCACCTTTGCCACCCTCCCTTCCTTCCTGGGAGGACAGGGGCAAGCTGAGTTTTCAAAAAGGGCATCCAAGCCTGGCATGGCAATAAGAATAAAATACTATTCCAATCCAGGGGCGAAGCAGACACATACAAGTGGCAGACAACTCCGGCCAAGGCAGGAGAAGGAGCTTAAGATGAGGGGTTGGTCTTCGGTGGCTTTCAGTTCTGATACCTGATGATTTGGTGAATTATGCCTGCACGCCAGGCCCCAGTGGGTAAACTTAAGGATTAAGGGGGTGAAGTGCCAGGGAGGCAAGATTCTGACTTAGCATCAGGATGAATTTGATAAAGATTAGAGTTGTCTAAAATGAATTGGGCTGCCTTAGTGGTTTTCTGAAGCATGGGGTGACCCTGAGGAGAGGCCGTGGAGAGAGGGCTCAAAACTCCAAGGAGCGTTAGAGTTGACGGCATTTAATGTCATCTCTGCCTCGGGGAGGCCACCTTCCAAAGGAGGTGGTGCGCATGCTCCTTGGGCTCCCCGCCCCCTTTCCTGCGTGGACATGGCTCCTTCTGCCTATGGGGGCAAGAGACCCTCCTGTTAGAGCCAGCACGGGGGGCACAGAAGCAGGGAGGAGCCCACAAAGTCTCAACTGCAAGATTCCAAGGGTGGCAGAGAAGGATGGAAACATGGAGGATGAGGTCATCCTGGATTAGGCTGGGCCCCAAATCTGATGACTGGTGACCTTATAAGGAGAGGGAGATTTGGAGATGTGCACGCAGAGGGAAGATGGCCGTGTGAGACGGGAGGCGCCTACAAGCCAGGGAACACCAAGGAGTGCCTGTGACCACCAGAAGCTGGAAGAGGTCAGGAAGGATCCTCCCCTAGAGCCTTCAGAGGTGTGGCCCTGCCAACACATTGATTTCAGACTTCTAGGCTTCAGAACTCTGAGAGACTCAATCTCCGTTGCTTTAATCCATCTGGCTGTGATTACTTTGTTATAGCACCCTAGGAAACGAATACAGTCAGCCTGGCTGCCCCCAGCTTCAGTGGGTTCTGGCCGGGCAACTGTCTGCCTGCCCCCGCTGTGACTCCCGGCCGCCCGTGGACTCTTGACTGATCTAGATTTTAGGGTATTAAACATTATTGCAAGGGAAGCAGGCAGTATCAGGGAAAGGGAATAACCAAATCCAGAAGCAAAAGCCTTCCTCCCTCTGCAGTTCTCTGAGGGCCACCATCTGGACCCCTGTGCCCACCCCAGTTCTCTGGCCCTTTGACATAGCCTTGTCATCTGGACCGTGTCTGTCTGTCTTGAAGGTGTCGCTCTCGGGGAAAGTCGACCATCCCACATCGAAGGGGACTATCCCCAATGAAGATCTGGGGGCGCAGATGCAAATCGGGGTCCATACCCCACAGCTGGCGTCTACAGTATTGTAAAAAATGTGAATTAGAGCCACTGCTTCAAAACCGAAAGATTTTATGTTAAAATAATTTTCCTGTTTCTTTTGCAAAATTAGAAAATCTGATCTCAGCAGCTAAAGCAGAGAAGCCGATGGCCCCTTTTAGATCTGGACATGTCTATCTGGCTTTTCACAGTTCCCAACACCCTCTGTTACTCCTTGACATTGAGGCCAGGTATTAGTTGCCATAAATCATTTCCCTTCATTTTGTGGGTCTGGTATGGTGTTATTAAGAGGAGAGTGAAATATTTCTTTATACATCCATGTCTCTATCAAAAGTTCAGAAAAGAGAGGGCCATGTCTTTAAAGGAAAGCAGAAGTGAATGTATGTCTTGGCGGAAGTGGAGATTCTTCTCCTGTGATTACTCCGCAAGGTGTTTCTGCACCTCACACACAAAGCCCACGACGCCATTATGGGGAAAAAGCAAAAAGAAAAACAATTTCAGCCTGCTCCTTCCCTTACGTCACCCTTCCTCCATCCCTGTAGGAGGTTGACTTTGAAATTCCTGCAGAAAATAACTAAAGGTTGGACTAAAGAGAAGATGCCAATCTTCTCTTCCCCAGCTCCAACGACATGACCCCAACCAGGGTTCTCTCTTATCTCTCTCCAGTCTCCTGCGTCTTCCACGGAACTCTCAGCGGAAACTTGATAAGGTTTGGAGGATGCCACTTCCCCCTTTTAACGGCTTTTCTGGTTCCCACCGCCTACAAGACAAAGCCCGACCCTCTTGGCGTCCTCCACAACAGCCTCATCCTCCAGGCCCGCCCACTTCCACTGGCCCAGACCCACTGAGCATGCTCTCCCAACGCCTTTGCCATGCGTACCACTTCATGCCTTTGAGCAAGTTTTTGCTTCCATCTCAAATGCTTTTCTTTCTGGAGTTGAGGTCCTCCTGGCCTCATCAGCTCATCCAGTTCAGAAGCTTAGGGGTGTCATGGCAGACTCCCCAGAAGGCTCATTTTCATGCACACCTTTAGATCCCTTGAAAGGTGACTTTAAGACCTTGGAGTGTTTAATCACGCCACCCGGGGGGATTTACTGTGCTCCTCTAAAAATAGAAGCTCACCAAATGTTGACCCAGTCTCTGGGAGCAGAGCAAGCACTTGCAGGAGGCAGGGCTCTCCCCCACCCACACGGGGAGGGCAGTTGAAGGGCAAGAGTCCTGGCCGATCATGTGTTTGAGCCCAGCACTGTGGATGTCGGTTCTGGGCCCCAGTCCCTGGAAAACTCAGTCTAAGTTATATTGTTTGGGAGTCTCAGAGTTTTATAATCACTCAGAGATCAAACCACATAATTTCAGTGGTAATTACTTGAAGAGGAAAAATCCTTGAACCTCAGAGGCAATAAAACCTCAGTGACCTGCAAAACACAGAGACAGCTGTGGGCAGCAGGGCAGCCTGGAGCATCAAACAGAATGCTGGCTTGTGGTGGGGAGTGAACTAGTCGAAGATAACAACTGCAGGAACTTTACGGAAAAAGGAGGGGTCTGTGTGCCCCTGGAATTATCACCCAAACCCCTGAAACTCCTCTTTCCACCATCTAACCTCCACCTTCTAACAAACTCCTACTCACCATCCATGCCCCAGTTGGAATGCCTTCTCCTCTGGGAAGGCTGCCCAGATTCACTTCCCTTTTCCTCTCCTCCAACTTGATGACTTGCATAGGGCCTTCCCTGCCTCCAATTCAGCGCAATAGGCACCCCATCAAACAGCCCTTACCCTCCAACCTCTTGCCTCCAAAAATCACCATGGGCTTCGCGTCCCCAAGGCCCACTCGTGTTTCTGGCTTTCTGTGCCAGCCCTTTGATAAAAAGCCAGTTCTCCTTCTCAGTTGTTCTCTGCTTTGGACTAGGTACTTGCTTTCTGGAACAAACTTGCCCCAGCCCAGGCCCAGATTCAATTCCTTTTGCTGGATGCCCTGCAGCTGTGGGCCAGCTCAGCTGTTCCCACACGCTGTCCTGGCTCCCAGGAGCCTGGGCACAGCTCCAAGGGCCTTGGTTACATCATGTGGGAGGGTAGACATCCCAGCAATGAGAGCCAGTCCCAGCTCCATGCCCCTGCTCATTCACCCCCCCATGTCATCCTTATCACCCTCTTGTAGCTTTGTGTCTTGCCAATCTGTGCTTCTCAGAGGCTGGGACCCTGTTTTCTCTTTCTGCGTCTCTACAGAACGTCATGTGGGGCCTGATACCTAACAGGTTGAGGTAGATCATGTTATTTGTCCATCATTCTTTCTTTACTCCTTGTCTCTGACACTGTCTACTGTGGACAGAATGTATCTCCCCGTCTTCTGACTGAGCTTGGCCATGTGAATTGCTTTAGCCAATAGAATGTGGCTGAAAGTGACAGTGTGACAATTAAAAGCTAAAGCTTTAAGCTTCTGCCAGCGCTCTTGAATCTTCTGTCCTCCATTACGAAAAGAGCGTGTCCCAGGTAGCCATTGCTTCTTCAGCCTGGGTCTCAGAATGAATCCATGTGGGGCAAACAGGAACCCAAACTGAAGCCTGGACTCAAATCTAGCCCAGCTTGAACTGTAGCTCCCAAATGCCAACCTAAGGTTCATAAGGGCATGCTCTGTTTGGAAAAAAAGACTAAAAGAAAAAAAGAGGCTGGTTAGCCATGGGACCTTCCAGAAAAATGAGACCTGGAGGCAGAGGCTGGTGGGGCCCGCTGAGCAACTCCAGGGTGAGGCAAGCGAGGCACCCAGGGGACGAATTTAAAGAGGCACTCACTGTCAGGGTCATGGAAGTGCGAGGTGGGCACTTGATGGTGAGTTTTGCTTTCACTCATTCATTCCCCCTTGCTTTATCCCTCAAAAGTGTCCTCAGGGACTGTGTATTAGTTAGTTTTTAGTTTTTTTCTGTTATCACGCTGTGTAACAGTCCTCCAGATCTCAGTGACTTATAGCTACTAACTGGGAACTTTTCAGAAATGCAAATTCTGGGGCCTTTCCCCGGACCTACTGAACTAGAAACTCTAGGGGCAGGGCCCAACAGCCTGTGTTTTCACAAGCCCTGCAGGTAAATCTGATGCATACTTAGGTTTGAGAGTCCCGTTAGTAACTGCTGAAATGGAACAGCTTTCTTCAATCTAGGAACCATTTATTTCCTTAAATTCAGACACTCCAGAATTTTAAATAATGGAGCCCAATTAACCAAATGCCTTGATTATCTCCAACACCGTCGTCCCATTTGATCTGTGTCCTGAGGCATTCCATCCAGACACAGAATTTTCTAGTCCGGTGGCTCTCAACTCTAGCTGCATAATACAATCTCCCGGAAACTTTAAAAAAATCCTGATGCCCAGGTCACATCCTGACCCATGAAAGCAGAATCTCTGGGGGTGAGACCCAAGCATCAGGATTTTTTCAAGCTTTCCCAGGTTATTTTAACAGGCAGTGGAGGTTGAGAATGAACTTTCCTTTTTTAAGGGACCCAAGCTGGCCCAGCACCTGTCCCTCTGCTACTGCTTGCTCTCACTCTCCACAGGGCAAAGCACTGTACATAGCCTCCCTGCCCCAGCTCTTAAGAATCTAGGGACTTCCCTGAAGGTCCAGTGGTAAAGAATCCGCTTTACAATGCAGGGGACGTGGGCTCGATCCCTGGTCGGGGAACTAAGATCCCACATGCCACGGGGCCAGTAAGCCCGCGCGCCACAACTACTGAGCTCACACACCTCAACTAGAGCCCGCGTGCCGCAGACTACAGAGCCCACACGCTCTGGAGCCTGCGCACCACAGCTAGAGAAGAGAAAACCCAGAAAACGTGCGGGCCACAACTAGAGACAAGCCCTCTCACTACAACAAAAAGAGCCCAAGTGCCGCAACGAAAGATCCTGCATGCCTCAACGATCCCGTGTGCCACCACTAAGACCCGACGCAGCCAAAAAGAAAGCAAGTAAATAAATAAATAATAGATAAATCTTTTTTTAAAAAAAGAATCTAAAGGCTTGTTACTACATATAGAACGGATAAACAACAAGGTCCTACTGTATAGCACAGGGAACTATATTCAATATCCTGGGATAAACCATAATGGAAAAGAACATAAAAAAGAATGTATATATGTGTATAACTGAGTCACTTTGCTGGACAGCAGAAATGAACACAACATTGTCAATCAACTATGCTTCAATTAAAAAAATAAATTAAAAAAAGAATCTGAAGGCTTGTTAAACATCCTATGTCTTCGGCACATTTGCAGCATTTTTAAGAGACTGGATCCAACCAGGTAGGCCTTGGGGAAGCATGGCCCATGGCTGTAAGGATGAGGGGGTCACTCCGTTTAGTCATTCGTTCTTCCTGCATATCCAGGGTACCTTCTACCTGGCAGGCAGCTTGCTAAGCGCTTGCAAGTCCTACCAACGGCCAAGCTGAGCCGAGCAGTCTTGGAGAGTGACGGCTGGTATCCAGCTAATAGACCCTCAATACGAGTTTACACTTTAGAGCATCACTGAGAGTAGTGGGTTCCCCGGAAGGATGTAGGTGCCCATCCCCCTCTCAGGAGGCCAACTGGCTGTCAACCCTTCGGCTCCAGCCCAGCCGGGAAGGAATCAGGAATCAGGGTGGCTTAATTTCACCGGCTCCCTCTCCCGTAATATAAAGGACGCATACAGCGGAGGGCTTTTCTCCCTGGAAGCCTTCCCCATTGCCCTTCCCTTCCCTCTTGAAAACTCACTGTCACCCTCCCCACTCCCCTGAAATCCCCTCCCTTGCTTAGTTGTCTCAGACAGAGTTCCCCCAAAGCAGACCTTGAGCTGAGGATTCCGGGGCAAGCGACTTCTGAAGGAAGTGCTCCCGGGAGACACTGGTAAGGGGGTGGGGAAGCAGGACAGGGAAGGAGAGGAAGCCAGTCGTGTGCTCATGCGTGCTCTTGGGCCCAGCTCTGCAGAGGGGAGCTTCAGCCTGACCGTGCTGGACGCAGGGCACCGGAGCTAGCCTTTCCCACTCCCGCGCCCCGCAATCATTGGCGGTTGGCTAAGGACCACCCTGAGGTGGGATGGGGGATGTAAACTCCCAGGCACTTCCACCCTCCACCTTGGTAGGCAAAGAGGTTCCAGCAGCCCAAGAGCAGGCCTGCCAAGAAGAATCAGAGGTGCAGCCCTTTGGGAGCAAAACCAGTAGAAGCTGCGGGGAGGGGCGTGCAGAAATGGTAACGGGGATCCAGGGTAAGGCTGCCAGATTTGGCAAATAAAAATACAGGATGATGGGCTTCCCTGGTGGCGCAATGGTTGAGAGTCCGCCTGCCGTTGCGGGGGACACGGGTTCGTGCCCCGGTCCGGGAAGATCCCACATGCCGCGGAGTGGCTGGGCCCGTGAGCCGTGGCCGCTGAGCCTGCGTGTCCGGAGCCAGTGCTCCACAACGGGAGAGGCCGCAGCGGTGGGAGGCCCGCGTACCAGAAAAAAAAAAAAAATACAGGATGGCCAGTTACATTTGCATTTCAGATAGGCAATCAATCTTCTTTTTTAGTATAAGTATACCCCCAGGCACAGTTTGGGATATACTTACACTGACAAATATTATTTACCTGAAATGCAAATGTACCTGGCCGTCCTTTATATTATCAGGCACCCCAAGTTCAAAGGTGACAGTGTAGGCCTTTGCTGCTCCCGTTAGGTAATTATGCTGCTGTGCACATGTGCCCTGTAGAACCACTGGTATTGCCCTGGGCCACCGCTTATAGTATTTGGGAATATCAGTCACTATGGTGTGGTTAGGGGCAAAGTTCTAGACTGAAAAGACAGTGGCAAACCAGTATTGTCTCGTTGGCCCCTTAGACACCTCTGCTGCATTACACTAGAGCTGTGAGGCTTACCCAGAGCCCACCCTATCCTAATGACAGGGATAAAACCACGTCCGGGTGCCCAGTCCGTCCGCCTGCCCTGCTCGGAGATCAAGGTGCTAATGGCCGTCTGACAGCCTGGCCCTCGAGTCCTAAGCCAGTCTGTCACTTGGTCAGCCCGACCCTTTCATTAAGTATTTTTGCATCCTTTCACCAATCTTTAAGTAAGGAAAAGAAGACACCAATAGTTACGGAAGTTGTCCGGATGGCTGGCAGGTCCTAAAAATAGGTTGGGATTGATTGATTGTGGTTATAACCAGCAGGCCTCACCGTGGGCGCCCCCGGCCCATGCATAATATAAAATATACAAACAGCAGACGGGGAACAAAGCCAAAACTGTGGCTCTTTGCGTTGATTTGTGATCAGCTCTTTTGAAATCCCCTGCATTTGGAAGACTGAGAATGAAAATGATCCTGCTTCACAGCCCTGGTCTCTCCCAGGGTCTCGAGAACTCCAGGGCTGAGGAGACAGATGCAAGGTATAGGCAATGCTCGAGGCTTTTGTGGTGGCGAAGCAGGGTAAAGGGAGTAGAAGGCAGCAGGCGATTAGACGTTTTTGTGAAATTAAGGCGTGGATCGGTATAGGTGATCACCTTCCAGGAAGTCTCACTCATAATCATTTATTTCAGTGAATTAAGACATGGGAGGGATAGAAAATGCCTCTTGATGGAAAACCTGGGTCACTGGTGACATCGCTGAGCCACTGGATTACCCAACCCTTAAAATGAAGAGAATACATTTTTCTTATTATTTAAAAGGAAAAGAAAATGCCTCCTGAATGATTCTAAAGGCTGTTAAAGTCTTGAGGTATTTTTAAAGGGTATTTCCAAGTAGAAACTTTAGGCATTTCATCTCCTAAAGTATAAACATTTGAAAAATCACAGGATGTCACTGGGTTCTAGAATAAATTGGAAAGGAATAGAAATCATTGTCTTAGGCCGAGTTCCCCCTCAGAGCAGACCCTGAGACAAGAATTTGCATGTAAATAGTTTATTTCGGGACTATCTCGGGAAGCACTGTAGGTAGTAGGGAGGCAAAACAGGGAAGGGAAGATAAGCGACAGAGCATGCATTACTGAGGGGTGGGAACGGGGACTGAGTCCCACTGCTGGGAAACGGTGGACAACAGTTCTCAAACTACCTATGGTGAAGGATTGCGGGGTTTGAGTTTGTTTTTTTTTTTAATCTCCAATGGACCAATACTTTTTCCCCCTGATACTTTTGAATAGACAATAAAAAGGAATTACTAGAAAAATTTAAAAACATACAAAATACAAGCCCCAATTTCTTGAAAAAAAACTCGTGAAACCCATAACTACTCTATGAAATTACTACAGAAGTTTCCAAATGCTTACTCTCAATTTTGGTTCTTTTTGCAAACCAGTGATAGACAGTTTCCAGACTGGCACCAGTCCAAGGACCACACTTTGCACCTCTGTCTCAGAGTTCACCCATGTGAGGGGCAAGGGAGCTGGGGTATTTATGTAACAGTGCATTAGTTGAGGCTCGCTCCCAGGCAACGGTCGGCATCAGTTCTCTCTCACTGTGTGTGCAGGCGCAGCAAAAGTCCTTGGACAAAGAGGTGCAGAGGGGCTGGCAACTGGAAGAGCAGGGAGCGAATTAACTGGTAAGGGCCAGAGGGCTATGGGTGGGGCAGCCACAGCATTCTGGATTCACGTGGCAGGAAGGGAGCACGAAGCCATGGGGCCAGCCTCTTCTGCAGGGGATGGAAAAACTGGTCCCTGAGCCACTCATTGCCCCAGTGTAGCACTCAGATGTCACTGAGTAACACCGCTGCCAGGACTAGGGGAGAGGGAAGACCCTCCCCACTTGCCTACCTTGGCATTCTTCTAGACCTCTGCTTGCCTAGTCCCTGGCACCAGAGGGACAACAGCCAACTGGGAGACAGGTGATGTCATCTGCAACAGTGCCAACTCCCACAGGGGTGAGGCCTGGCTAAACTCTCATCTGCCCACTAATTTGCTGGGGAGTGGAGGAAAGGTCCGGGGATTAGCACAAAGCCGAGGCCAGACCGCAGATCTCCTGGCTTGGACCCACCGTGTGGCCCTCTGAGGCTCTGTTTCCTTATCCATAAAATGGAAATGCTAACCTGTGCCCTACTTACCTCACAGGGCTGTTTGAAGGATCAAGTGAGATAAATAAGTGAAAGAAGTTTCGGAAAAGTTTAAAGACCTCTCTAGCTGTCCACCCTGAGAACAACTCATTATCCGGCACCCACAGCTCTCAGAAGACAGACCCCCCCCCCAACTCAATAATGATTTTAAAAGGTCTCTCAACTTTGCTATACAGCAGAAACTAACACACCATTGTAAAGCAATTATACTCCAATAAAGATGTTAAAAAAAAAATAATAAAAAAAAATAAAAGGTCTCATTCAATTCAACATGGGACTTTGATTTGGACACTGGATCAGACCAATGCTCTAAAGCACATCACTGGGGAAATTAGCGCTATCTGAATAAGGCCTGTATAGTAAATAATAGTTGTCTCAATGTCAGATTTCCCGAATTTGATCATGGTACCGTGGTTATGTAGGAGAACGCCCATGTTCCTAGGAGGTACGTGTGGAAGTATTTAGGATTAAACTATCAAGATGTCTGCAGTGTATTCTCAAGTGGTTCAGCCATAACAATGATAATAACAGTAATAATAGTAGCAACAATAGCAATAATATGTATGTGTGCGTGTACACGGAGAGAAAGAGATGGGGGGGAGAAAAGAAAATGAGGTAAAAAGTTAAGAATCGTTGACTCCTAATGACTTGTGTATATAGGAATCTACAATACTGTTTCTGTAACTTTTCTGTAAGCTTGATTATTTTCAAACTAAAAAGATTTTATTTATTTATTTATTTTTGGCTGTGTTGGGTCTTCGTTGCCGTGCGCAGGCTTCCTCTAGTTGCGGCAAGCCGGGGCTACTCTTCGTTGCGGTGCGCGGGCTTCTCATTGCGGTGGCTTCTCTTGTTGCGGAGCACGGCCTCTAGGCGCGTGGGTTTCAGTAGTTGCAGCACGCAGGCTCAGTAGTTGTGGTGCACGGGCTTAGTTGCTTCGAGGTATGTGGGACCTATAGATAGACAGATTACCTCCTTCCTCAAAAAAAGTCTCTGCGCCTCTGAGACACTCTAGACATTACACTAACACTGGAAACTTCCTGGTCCCCCATTCAGAGCTTAGTGACTCATAATCAACACAGTTTCCTAACAAACTTGGTTATCTGATTTCTCAGCCCAGAATAGAATTAGAAATAAAAAGGTAGAAGGAGGAAATGGCAAGCATAAAGACAACAGACAGAAGAAGTAACAGTTGACATTTGGATATCAAAATACTGGCCCAAAAAATAAAAAAAACCCAGAAGGTAGACACACAGCTGTGAAACCTCAGTGCTATAAGGGATGGCATGATGCTAAAGGCTAGAGCTGGGAAGGTCTTGACCTCACAGAACAGGAGGTGAGGGTGTGACTTATCAAAGAACTCACAGCCAGTTAGCAGAGAAACACAAATTCCCTAATATTTTGGGTATTCTCTTTTCTCTGCTCTATGTTGAACCTACATAAGAAGAGGGGTGGTTCAGTATCTCTGTTCAAGAAGAGAGGGAAACACAAACATCAAAAACCGTTGAAGACACTTCGTTGCTACTAGAAGCAGTAGCCATGGCAGATACTCTCCAACAGTTTTTTCTCTCCTACTTCTCTGCTCCTGTCAAAGCCTTCCTACCCTAAAAGACTGAAACTACCAGATATTCACTTCCCCAGGCTCCCTTGTGGCTAGATCATGGCCATATAACCCCGGGGTACCTGAAGGGGAGGCTTTTGGGCAACTTCTGGGACAGATGCTTCTCCCTGGTTGAAAAAGGTATGTAACGAGGAACTCCTCTTTATGCTCTGCCTTGGACATGATTGGGTAAGAATATGATGCCTGGAGCTGTGGCAACCATTCTGTGATCGTGAGTAGACATGCTGAAGATTAAAATGCAATATTCTGAGGGCGATGGAGAAGGATGGGAAGATCTTCAGTTTTTAATGACCTGTCTAAAAAGCTGAATTAACCAACCCTGAAACCAGACTTCTTGTTAGACATTCTCATTATTTAAACCACATTTAGTTTGCTAACCTATTACTCGCAGCCCCAAACATTCTTATATCACACTGGGAAAACATGTTTTCTGGAAACATCGATTTCTGCAGAGCCCTCTGCAATGCTTTACTGTGGGGAGGAAGGTTGGGAAGACCTAAACAAAATGTGAGAGGTAAGTCCTCTTGAAAACCTGCTTGGAGGGGAAGTAAATAACACTTGGGGTCACCTTAGAAGCATGTCAGCCTAAGCCAACTGCATCGTGATTATAAAGAGGGTTTGTTAAAAATACAGATGGCAGGAAGTCCCTGGCAGTCCAGTGGTTAGGACTCTGCTCTTTCACTGCCGAGGGCCCAGGTTCAATCCCTGGTTGGGGAACTAAAATCCCACAAGCTGCATGGTATGCCAAAAAACAAAACAAAACAAACCAGATGCCAAGTTTCCTTTATTTCTTCAGAATCATAATCCTAGAATCCCCAAGCCATTCATTCTTGCCAAAGAATTCATGAGTTCAGTAAAGTTCTTGATGACTTTACATCACGCAGCCTCTGGTCAGTGCCATCTGGCTGTCTCTCTCCACACTACCTTATTCCTGAAACCAGCTCCCCCTCAGATGCTGCTAGATTCCCCTCTCTTTTCTTGAAGAGTAATTTTCCCACCCAACTCAGCTTCTACCCCAAAAGGCTTCCTGAGATGGTTCCACACACATACAGTCCATTCCCTAAGAAACATGTTAATCATATAAATTTACCCATCTTATTGCACTGGCAAAAATCAGCTGGGATTGTCAACTATGGTTTCTAAGTTTTAAAAAATGCTCTGAATTTTTCAGGAAATAAGGCAAGAGCACACTCACAGAAATTCCCCTGAGGTGTCCTGGATGTTCTTATTTCTCTCTTGTGGGTGAAATTTGGCCTGTGGTTCTGCTGTGTTTTCCAAATCAGTGACTTTTGGTCTTTCCTAGCCAACCATGTGAGGGAATTCATCTGAAACCAACTAAGGCCTGCTTCGGGGCACGGGAGAGAGTCGTGCAGGGCTAAATGTGGACAAGACCCATAGAAAAAGAGCATCCAGCCTCCCCACCAGGGACAAGGACTTTGCCATATCACTTGCTTAATGCTGATCGCCCCAGTTCCCCATGAAAAATAAAAAGGCAAAAGAGAAGTGTGAGTGGCTCACTTTACACCCATTCTAATGCCCTTGGATTGCCTTCCACCATTATAGGGCCCAAAAGCTAAAAACTACAACCCCCAGGATCCTCTGTAGTCAGGGGTCAGGCACATGACTTGAGTACCACGGATCAGTCACAGTAAGATCTGGATGCAAACGTGAGCGATACGAGGCATCGGTCTCACACAAAGACATCAGCTCTTCTGGCAAGAATTGTGGCAGAGGCATCCGGTTTGGGACAGCCGAGGTAGAGCTTCTGGCACCCACTGCTGAGGGTCAAAGGGGCTAAGCTGTAGGCAGAGGGGTCAGGGATGCTTCAGCTACAACACTCGTTTGCTGTGGTCGGGTGTTTCCTGCTGAGTTGTCCTGTCTGCATTGCCCTGGATCTGAAGCATCCCAGGCCTGGTCTTTGGACTTCCTAGGGATTCTTTAGCTACTTAGTATCTCATAATAAATCCCTTTCTGCTTAAGTAATTTAGAGTGGACTCTGTGGTTTGCAAGCGAGAACCTTGAGCTATTGGGGAGGCAATTTAGATATTCTGCCAAATGAAAAAGAGATAAAAGTTAATGCCTTTTTTTTAAATGCAAGAAATAAGAGCTACAGCACTGCCAGCAGCCCAGAAAACATCCTTGCGCCCATTCCCAATCAATAAACCTCCAAAGGTAACCATTGTTGTGATTCTTATCACCATAGATTAGTTTTGCCTGGTTTTGAATTTCATATTAATGGAATAAATCATACATTCTAACCTCTCTTGTGTCTGGCTTCTCTGCTCAGTGTTTTTTTAAACTGTGAGATTCATCCCTGGCCCTTCTTTTTCAGTGCTGCGTAGTATTCTACTGTCTATTTCCCCATCCTCACGTTGACAGACATCTGGGTGGTTTCCAGTCTGGGGCCATCGTGAATAAAGCCGCCGTGAACATTCTGCACACATACCTGAAAGCGGAATCGCTGGGTGGTTGGCTTAGGGCTAGCTTTAGTAGATATTGCTAAACAGCCTTCCAAAGGGGTTGAACCAATCTACATCCCCACCAGCAGTGTATAGGGCAAAAGACTTTGGCAAAGGTCTTTGTCTAATATTAAAATAACCCCAAAGAGTAAGGAAGTTCCTGTCTACCAGGACTGATCATGGCACAAGCGATGCTGATTACTAGAAGTTTGAGGTGAAGGCCTCAAAGAAGTCTATGCCTAGTTCTGTTGCAGAGACCCTGGGCTGCAAAGGCTCAGGTGGAAAAATTTCTGACTTCCAGTACCCAGACTCATGGGACAGGTAAGGTGCAATTTCATAGAGAGAGAACAAAGTCCTACAATAAAAACTGTGATCCTAAAACGTCAAGTTCAGGGATGAGCCTGTCGTGGTGGGGTACAAAGGGATTATTTTCCAGTCCTCCCTTCTTATCTCACCGATTCCAGGTTAGAGTTCTCGCTCCCTCGATCATAATTCCCTAGCTACCCCATCCAATCAATCCCTTACTAAAGAAGAAAAATCCCTGGGCGCTCATTTAGGAGTGTAGACGCAGAAGTTGTACAGACCTGGGTTTGAATCCTGACCAGGGCCAGGGTTAGGTTGAGGCAAGCAAGGTGACTGGGTGTAGAATTTAAGGATCAGCCCTCTCTTGGCCCTGAGAGTGAAGGTTTCCTCACATTTTGTGCCCTGAGTCTTCACTTGCCTCACCCTAGTCCAGACCCTGACCCCGAATGTTACTAGTTGTATATCTTGGCCAATGGCTTAAGTTCTCTAAGCCGCAGTTTCTTCATCTGGAAAATGGGAATAAATGACTGCTACAGAGGTGCTCATCGAGTGGTAGCGCAGCGTTAGATTCATAGCAAACGCTCAGTGACGTTTATCTGTCGTTATACTTGAAACCAAACCAGGTTGATTTTTGCTAACTATGACATTGTTGGAAACTTAGGCGAGCCTGAGCAAAAATGATTGAAAGCCACACCCCTTCCCCGCTCCCACCCCACTTAGCTTTCCTCAGCATCCCCTGGACAACTCAGTTTGAGGCTAAATTAAAATTTTGGCCTTGGATCGCTTTGGCCATGACGAACGTGGTACAGCCCACCTTCCCAATTCAGAGACTCACCTCTAACACTCTCAAGGTCAGTCAGTCTTGCAGTCTGCTTGGGGCAGCAGGTCTACCAGCCTTGGGTGGGGATAAGGGTCAAACAAATCAATAAGATGAGTCCCAAGATTCTATTCATCTGAAAATCCAGAAGGAGACCCACAGAGAGAGATGGATGAACTAATTCAGAGCTTTGGAGACATATTCCAGAATAGACCAGTGTTTTCTCCCCAGACAGTCTTCAAAAGTGAAGTCTCATTCATTTCCTTTGCAGTACATCACTGAGGTGTGGGTGAATCGGCTTATCGTGTTCTTAACATTTTTCTCCCCTTTTCCAGCCCAGAGCATAGGGAAGACGAGAGCAGTGTCTTTCCACAAACTTGGAGACCTCCCCACCCACCATCGTGCATTCATGGCATTTATGTGGTATCAGCAAAATGCACGATGTGAGTTGGAATTTTTTTCATTTTCATATGGCGAACTTGAAACATACAAAAATAGACAGAATCATAGAGTTAAACCCCCACGTACCCATCGCCCAACTCCAACAATTACTAATTCACGATCAATCTGCTTTCACACTCTCATCCACTTCTCCTGTCCCTGTATTATTTTAAAGCAAATCCCAGACATCATATCATTTCATCCATCAATATTTTAGCACACATCACTAAAGATAAGGACTCTCTGTTTAACATAGCCATCATTCCATTATCACACCCCCAAATTAACAAAAATTCCTCCATGCCGTCAGATACGCAGTGTTCAAGTCTCCAGTTGTCTCAGAAATGTCATAAAAATAATCATGACGCATTGTTTTGAATCCAGATCTAAATAGGCTTGGGACTTTTAATTCATCTTTACTGTTATACTTTTCTCCTCTCGTGGCCACCTCTCTGGGGATGATTACATCATAGTTCTAAAATTCCCGCCCCAAATGTGCACATAGCTCACTTTGCTGATACCACATAAATTCCATGAATACATGATGGAGGAATCGGGAGGGGCTTAACACAGACTCCTAATTGTAGCCCATCAGACTGCTATGTGCTGGGGCTCAAACTGTCGACACATCATAAATTCACAGAATTCTCAGCAGGGGGTGGGGGGCTGGGACCCTTTTGATTGCAACCTCTCAGGGAACATTGTGTTCCCGTGTTCCCTCCGCTTTGCTAATTCAGCATCCATTCTGCCAGCACAGGGAGGGCTGGGGGACAGATTGGTTTTCAGAATGGACTGTCTCTGCCTCCAAAGTGGTTTGGCTGGCTCCCTCAGCCCCCAGAGCGCTCCTGACCTCCCCCAGACGCCCCTGCTCAACCAGCCCAATCATCAGACCTTCACGCGCATGGTTGACTGCTCCGTGATGGTCAGCCAAGGCCACTGGCGTTGCCTTGAGGGCTCAGGCAACCACCTTGATGGGGAGTGTGTTGAGGGGTGCCAGGGCATGGGAGTGGGGGGTGTCTCTGGTGCTGCAGCAGCCCCAAGGAGGTACTGTGACTGCACCAAAGACTCCCTTCCATGTGTCTCCCCGTACCCAATCCGAGTCACCACCGCACCTGCCCTTCCTGAGCGCATTCCAGACAACTGCCCCCTTCTAGATTCCGGACCGCCCCCAGAAACGGATACGCCAGCCAAAGCTTTGCCTCTCAAAATATGGTCCGTGGACCAGCAGCAGTGACTTGCTTGTTGAAAATGCAGAATCTCAGGCCTCACCCCAAGCCAACTGAGTCAGAATCTATACGTGGGCAAGATCCCCAGGGGCTTCGTGTGCATGTTCAAGTTTAAGAAGCGTGGGACCAAGGCCAAGTTCCCGAGGAAAGGATGGCAGGGCCAGGGAGCTTGAGAGCTGGGACGGTTTTCCTACACGTCCACGTGTTTCGCCAGCGCTTCCCGTGAGGGGCCGCTGCTCCTTTAAACCTTGTAATCAGGACTAATGGGTCTCCAAATGGAAGATGAGGTTCTTCTCTGCCCGTGCCCTAGGGCACAGTCCCCGGCCCCCTCTCCTGACGCGTACCTGCGCCCTCGGAGACCTCTGTTCTGGGAGAACTTGTTTTTAAATGAGAGTCAATGGACCAGGTCGGGAAGCTGTCAGAGGCAGGAATTTCTGGTGCTCGTGACTGTTATAATTAAAATCATCCAAGTTGACTAAATTGGCCGAAAAGGAACCAGGCCCACATGACTGCTGTTCAAAGGGGAACAAAATAGCTCCTAATTTGTTAATTAAAAATATAAATGCACTCCACACGGAATGGCTGTGCGTTAAATTCTATTCAGATTCCATTAGAAAACAAATAAACTCTGTGCCCTGATTAGAGGGACCCGGTTCCCCCATATCTGTGTGGATTTGGCCGGGCTTTTTTCAGAGAACACATTTAGAGCTCGCAAGACCTTGCAAGGAACTCAAATTCCTGGGGAGACTTCCCTAGTAAGTCAATCTGGTAATTAGAAAAACTCACCGATAGATTAGATCTGCTCTCTGTTTCTTCATCATACTGATGAGACGGGTTCAAAGAACGTGTATTTCCTGAGAGATGGGTGAGGCATTCCCTACCTGCTCGGAAATTCATGCACTATGGAAACGGACGGCTTCGAGGCAGGAGGGAAAGCAGACACAGAAAAAATACGGCCGAGTTATTTTCTGGAGAAGGATGGGGGTAGAAGCCACACCTGCCTTCTGCTCAGCCTGGCCCTCTCTGCCCGCCGTTTCGAATTCCCAGCCCCAAGCACCCATGGGTTGGGCAGCTGAGTCTCAGTTTCTGAGAATCAAAGTTGGGTTACATGCTCTCCGCGGGCCCTGCCAGCATCAGCGAGGTCCTGCCACTCTTCAGGCCCTGAGTGTCCCCGAGGCTGCCTGGCTCAAGCTCTCCACCGCTGAACAGCGAGCGATTCTCCATTCTCAAGCCCAGCCCACTGGGGCCCAGCGCTCCCAGGCAGTTTCAGGATCGCTTATAGCCTGAGGCCGGCTTTGCAAGGCTCTCTCCAGAGGAGCGAGGAGATGAGGTTAATCTCCTCTGCCTCCATGGGGTTCGTGCTTTCCTGAGCCCAAGGTTTTCTCCAGCAAACACCAGAGCCCTGCTGGCATACTCGCCGCGCCATCACCGCACTGCCTCCTTCCCCTCCTTCAGTGGCTGGTTTCTGCCCTGCGTGCTGCCCGCCTCCTAGCCTATTTTCCTGTCTTGGGGCTGTGGAGGCAACGCTGGGGACCCAACCCAAAATGGGAATCTGAGCTGAGTAGAGGCAACGTGTCCCGGCAGCCTGGACGGACACACCACGCTGTGTTTGAGCCTTTGGCCTGCCGTAGCCACTAAAGGCATTTATAACGGCACAGCTCATCAAGCCCTCAAAAAGTGAGAAAGTGCACAGGGCCTTTGATCTCACTCCCCACCCCTGGCCGTGGGTCCATCACGCCCTCTCAGGGTGGATGCAGCCGACCCAGGGCAAGACCGGCCTCTGAGGGCCTCCGGAACAGCAGGTCGGCATCTGCTGGGAGCATTTTTCTAAAACAGCAACAGCTCAGGGATGTGTCACGAAGGATTTATTTTACAGACTCGTTGGGGTCCTTTCAGGGCGTGGAAGCTGTGGCTTTGCCTTGCTTGGGATGAATTATTTTAACACCATTTCAAATGGGTTGTCAGGAGAAGGTGCTGTCCATAGGTCTGCTCTTTTCCACCGAGAGGGACGCTGGGGCACAGAGAGGTCAAGGAAGGGCACACACTTGGAGTCAGGCTGACTGGGTTCAGATCGCAGCTTCACCACTGCCCCTGGCTGTGACCCTGGGCAAGTAGTCAACGTTGCAGATGCCGCCGATGTCCTGCTTGTGTGCACCCGGCACTCACTATCCCCAGGACCTAAGGGCTTTCTCTGGCTGCAGGAGCAAATGCCACTTTCCACAAACTGAGAGTCCCCGGAGCAGTCTTCAGCCAACGAGGTCAGGAGTTAGAAAACAAATCCCCCGGCTCCCTTGCCTGTGGGTGAAACACCTCTGAGGTGTGTTCTACGGTCTCCCAGACTTCCCCAGGAGGACTGGGTCCCAGTTGCCCACGGCACTCACCTGCCCATTACTGGCTCCCCGCGTCCACTTCCTTCTGGTGCCTTCTGGAAGCACCATTTTTATTCACCACTGGTGCTGCAGCTTAGGGTCCGATTCGGGGAGAAACCCCACGTAAATCACTTAACTTTCAAGTTTACCTACCTGTACAACTGGAGCAATAACAGAACCTTCCTCGGAGAAATCATGATGAGGATTGAAAGGGAGGAGGTTCGCGAAGCACTTAGCGCGTGCTTGGCACCTAGGAAGCGCTCTGTAAGTTTGAGAAATTAACACTATTAGCTAAGAGACTTAATAACCTAAGATTTCTCCTTTCCATTCTCAAAATCCTCCTTTCACAGTCCTCGTCAACTCAGTTCCTCATCAACTCCATTCCTGGGGCTTGTTTGTTCATTTGTTCTTACTTGACGCGAAAACACAAAAATAGATGTTAGGGGCTCTGAAGACATCATAGTGTCCAGCCCCTTCTACGGCTTGGCCTTTGGAGGGGCCGTTTTTCTATCTCAGATAATGAGATGGGAGGTCCCTAGGTGCTATAGCACGTGCGTACACACACACACACACACACACACACACACACAAAACCAGGGCTCTATTTCTCCCAACCATTGACCCTTGAGGGTGAGACACAGGTCACCCATCCCAGTGGAGCTCTTGGTCACTTATCCTCATTCATGTTCTTGTTAGCGCTCTCTTTGGAGGATGTTTAGTTATCTATTGCTGCATAACAAATCATCCCCAAACTTAGTGGTTTAAAACAACCAAATTGATTATTTCTCTCAGGAGTCTTGACTGGGCGGAACTTCTGTTAGCTGAGGTTACTCATGCAGCTGCAGACACGTGGAGGTTTCACCAGGGCTCGCAATGCCCAAGATGGCCCCACTCACAGTTGTATTCGTCGTCACTGGCTGATAGCAGGGTTGCCATGGTTCTCTTCCACGTGCCCTCTCCACACACTGGCTTGGGCTTCCTCACAACATGGCTACTGAGTACCAAATGGGAGCATTCCAAGGGGACAAACTCCAATGTAGAAGTACTTATTAAGCCTCTGCTTGCATGATGCTTGCTAATGTCCCTCTGGCCAAAGCAAGTCACATGGACAAGTCTGCAGCATTGGTATGGCAAAGGACTACACCAGGACATGAATACCGGAAGCTGTGATTCATTGGGGGCTACCAACGTAACAGGGCACCACAGGGGGCTCCAACACTGCAAGGCCTCCTTAATTAACCATGCACACAGCATCAACCTCCCAGGATATATCATCAAACAACCAGGGGTGTTCCATTATCATCTCCCTGTGTACCTTTACCCTGATGGGGCTGACCCCCTCGGCCACACACATTAGGCAAAAAAGCCTTTGAGTTACTGGATCGATTAGGATTCCTTTGGTTGAAAAGTCATAGAAACTCAATTCAAACTATCTTAGAACAGTGAGTTTATTGCTTCATGTAACTAAAAAGTCCAGAGGTAGGTAGTTTCAGGCGTGGCTGGATCTAGGTGTTCAAATGACATCATTAGTACTCATTCTCTATGTTCCCATTTATTGGTTCTGCCCCTCTTTGCGTTGACTTCATCGTCGAGAAAGCTTCTCTGGAGTGGTGGTAAAGACACCCCATTGGCAGCTCCAGGCTCACATCCTACTGCTTTAGAAATTGCAGCAGAAAGAGAGCTTCTCTTTTCGAATAGTTCCAGCCAATGTCTCACAATTAGGTCTCATTGGCCAGGCTTGTGTTTCATGGCTCTGCGGATAGGTCACTGTGTGGCTAGTGGTTGGCTTCTGTTAATGGGTCAAACCTGGGACGTGTGCTTGCCCCTAGAGCTAAGGGTGTGAGCGGCTGCCCCAGCAAACCCCATGCCCTGAAATGGGAGAGAGTCGGGATTCTCCAGAGAAACAGAACCAATATGTGTGTGTATATATATAGAAAGAGAGAGATTTATTTTAAGGAATTGGCTCATACGATTAGGGAGGCTGGCAAATCCAAAATCTGCAGGGTGGGCCAGCAGGCTGGAGACCCACAAAGAGCTAATGGTGCAGTTCAAGTCCAAAGGCCATCTGCTGGGACAACTCGTCTTGCTCAGGAGAAGCCAATCTTTTGTTCCACTCAGGCCTTAACTGATAGGATGAGGCCCACCTACATTAGGGAGAGTGATCTGCTTTATTCAAAGCCCACCAATTTAAATGTCAATCTTATTCCAAAACACCAGAATAACGTTTGACCACATATCTGGGCACACCGTGACCCGGCCACATTGACGCCTACAATTAACCGTGACAGTTAATTTCTCAAATGATGCTATTACCAGATATAGGAGAGACAAAAACACAAACATCCACTAGAGTTACAAAATAAGTAGTGAAGCTCAGCTAAACCAACTTCCGGGCGTCTGGGGGATGGTTACCC
>NW_020174707.1:626523-637334 GCF_003031525.2 Neophocaena asiaeorientalis asiaeorientalis
TGGATCTCGCCCTGGCTGCCCTTCTAGGTGTTCCCTCCTGCTGCATGCTTTCGACCATTTCGGTGCTCGGAAGGAGTCTTCTTATAGGGGAAGATGCAAGAGGCAAAGCTTGAGTCAGTTAAGTTTTACTTATTTGCTAGTAAACTGATTCCAAGTTCCATAAAGTAGAAGGTAAACAACTATGTCTCTTATAATAATTATTATCGGCATCACCTGGTGACTATGAGTCTGTCATCTACTCATTTCTGAGACCACTAGTTATCGAGAATTAATTATTTCCAGCATGACACATGCCGTCTCTCTAAAGATGGAGACGAGCAGAATGAATCCATATGAAAGGATGGTTGCTAAGAAGTGGGGGGAATTGCCCGCTGACCACAGGAAACTGGTGGCCACAAGTTCTGTGAACAGTTGTCGCAAATGCTAAGTAGGGACTGCAGCGCATTGGTACCCAGCGGGCAATCCCAGGAAGTCAAGGACGGGGCATCATTCTTCAGGGGACACTGGACCAATAGCCCTTTGGAGCAGGCTAGGAGACGAGAAGAAATGGAAGCAAAGAGGAAGTGAGTTTATCACAAACTCATCAAAAAGCGAGGGGCCCAGGGCACTGTTAGCAAAAGAGAGCTAAGACCTTGACTCCAGGGGGAGCTCTGAAACTAGAATGACCTTCCAAGTTGTCCCTCATTGGGCCGAAATGGCCAGGCTTTTACAGTATCATATCGATTAGTCATTGGACATGAGCTGCCCCAGGAAGAGGTGTGACCGAGGGTCCTTCCCTCTGAGGCAGCCCCTGAAGATACAGAAGCCTCAGTACCACTCTGAGCAGCAGCTGGGTCAATCAGCCCTTCACTAAAGGGGCCCCGAGACGTGCAGCACAGTGCCCACCCCAAATGCCGTCATTTGCACCAATCCTCATGGAAGATATTAGATATGTAATGAAAACAGTGCTTGCTACTGCATCTTACATGCCACCGATGTCTCCATCGGTGACACCTTAACCTTTAGGAAAAGAGGTTGTAACAGAACGTCCTGTTGGAGATTAAACTTGAATTTTCACCTTTACTGTGTTTAGAGCAAGACAAGGGAATCTCTCGGGCTCCCTTTGGGAGTGTGAGTCAGCGCTGGGGCATGACGTCCCACCAGGCTGGATAATAACTGGCCTTTTGTGTTCAAGGATAAAAAGTGGGGAGCCACCAGGCCCATGTGGGCCTCCCTGAAGCCCGCGTATAAAGGGATTTTTGTGATTTAAAGGTCTGGACCCAGTTGTAGATAATCAAGCTCAATTGCCTGAAAAAGACGGCAAGATCAGCTCACTGGGGTCAGAGGCAGTAAAGAAGGGGTGTCTGGCATGAGGAGCAATAAGGAGGGCAAGGGAATGGCTACGGAGGGGACTTCGGGGCCCCAAACCTAGCGGAGGAGCCTGCCCTAGCTTGTCTCAGGGTTGGTTTGTGGTCCGGGAGACTGGGATGCCGGCGGACTACCCAGGACAGCGGCTGTGTTCCCCTAACATTCGGGAGACCCAGGAAGGCAGGCCATCAACCCACCTGGATCCTACCCATTTCTGTGCATTGGAAAAGAGTTCAGTATGCTCCCTAATCTTCAGTGCTCTGGGAGTCGGGGGCCTGCTGCACCTCTGTCTCGGTGCCTGACCCCTGATTGCAGCCCACCCCTCTCTGCTCCAAGAGAAGGTCCAAATTCCTAGTGCGGGAGGGATTTGGGATAACTTACCTGCCCCCCAAATACTCTGTTCTTCTGCCCAGTTTTACCCACAGATCTTTTCACAGGAGATGATTCTTTTATTCTACAACACAGAGATGAAGCTTGAATTGCAAATAATCCCAGGGGAGGCAACTCCTTTATCTGAATTCACACTAAGGTGTAAAGGACAGTGAAAAGAAGAGGGTCTAAAGGAAAAAAGATGTTACACTGATGGGGGAGGGGGACAATAGTAAACACTAATGGTGAAAAGGCAGAAGGAGCCCAAGAGCAAGAGGTGGTGTATTTTAAAGACTTTATAATTTTGCTTAGGCCACCCTGATGAATACATATAGGCATGGGCTGCTATGACTTTGTTGGCCTAGATTCACGGTTTTCAACCCTTGGCTGCACCTCGGAATCCCCCGGGGAGCTTTGAAAAATTACCAATACCTGGGCCCCACCCCAGACCAATTCAATCAGAATCTCTGGGAGTGATGCCTGAGGACAGGGATATTTTAAAACTCCCCAATCATTCTAAAGAACAAGCAGGGTTAATGTATTAGCCAGCTATCATCACGATACTCCCACGTAACAAACAAACCCCTGAAGCCGAGTCACCTAGAACAGTAAACATCTGCTTTTCTCACTGGTAGATCTGCAGGTCAGCTACAATTTAGCTGATTTCAGCTGGACTCAGTTGGGTTCAACTTCAGATTATAAATTGGATTCAGGTCTGCTGTGCTTGTCTCATCCTGAGACAAATGGCTATGCAGGATAAATTCTCCCCACAGGAGAGCTGGAACATAAGAAGCCAAGCCAAATCATACAATGGTGGATACATCAGATGTCCAAACTCACAGAATATACAACACCGAGAGTGAACCTTAATGTAAACTATGGACTTTGGGTGATGATGATGTACTGATGTAGGTTCATTGATTATAACAAACGTACCACTCTGGTGCGGGATGTCAATCATGGGGGAGGCTGTGTGTTGGGGGCTGCAGGGGGGTATATGGGAAATCTCTGTGCCTTCCTATCAATTGTGCTATAAACTTGAAACTGTTCTAAAAAAATAAAACCTATTCATAGAAAAAAAAAAGCTTAATCAAAGCCAAATATGTGATGAATACTCCAGGTACATGTCCGTGTGTGTGACTGGGTGTTACTAAAGGTGACTCAGGGGCCTGGGGCTGGGACATGAGCGTGCATCTCCCAGTCTGCTGTGGCCTATAAGGCCGGTGTGGGTCCTCCCTTCCCCACCTGGAGGTCTTGACCTAAAGCAGCAAACTCTGTGGAGACATCTGTGATGGACTCTCTGAAGCACCCCCCAGATCCCCCCTTCCCAGCTGAGGCTCGCATTCTCCCAGCTGTTGGGGTGTCAGCTGCTGAAGACCCTCAGCTGAGTCCCCTCTTGGAAGTCACCCGGCCAATGGAGTTGGTTTCACCCAAGGTCACTGACCCCTCCCCATGTGTACCCAGCTACAAATGACCAGTCCATGCTGGGGTACAAAGTCCCTGCCTCCTCACTTCAATTTCAGAACAACTCTGCAGGGCTCCCCTGGTTCCAGAACTGCCCGTGGGATCAGCTGAGCCTCTGGTGCAATCCTGTCGCACACAATTCAATTTCTCCTCTGCCCCATCCTACCGCCTGTGCTCCCTTACGGATGCTGTTCCCGAGGGCACTCCTCCTCCATCAGCTCCGCACATGCAAATCTCCAACCAGAGCCTGCTTCCTGCGGAACTCGGCCTGGACAGCACCCCGGAAGGAACAGTCACCGGGTTCTCACGAGACCAGACAGAGGGCACATTCACCTACATCAGAGACCTTGGAAGCCCTGAGAACTGTCCTCATAGGAGGACAGTATACTGTGTGGCATCAGATGCGAGACCCGGTCAGAATAAGCAGAGTCTTCAATAGAAAGACTCCAGCTGTAGCTAAAGGTAGAGCCCCCAGGACGCCGCCTCCCTGCTGTTTGTGCTGAGAGCATGCGTGCGTGTATCTGTGTGATTGGAGTGAATAAATGTTTAAATCAGTGTGTCGGTTATCATTAGAGTGACTCTCCCTTCTTCCCTGAGGAATGCACTTCCCCCTCCCAAACACACCTGGCACTTGATCCCCAGCCTTGTGAGTTGTACTCACCATCCAGTCCCCCATCTTGAGCTCCTCAAGGACATCTGCTCAGTGCTGGTCACACAAGGAGTGATCAGAAACAGAATGAATGAATGAAAAACTAGACTGGGAGAGAAGTGGTTCATTCTGGCTATGCCACCAGAGAAAGCACCCTAACTGTGTCTCAGGGAGTCCGGCCCCCATAGAGCTTTCCTGGAGCTATAAGATCCCCAGCATGCAGAAAGAAAACAGACCCACCTGACCTCCCTCCCCACCCACCCCGAGCTCGGTTAGTGACCCTCCGGGCAAAGTATCTGACTTCCCAGCACCTGGGAAAAAGGCTGCCCGCACCCTACCCAGACCTCCCTCCCCACCCCTCGCCCTTGTTGCACAGGGCCTGCCTGCAGGGCCAGCCGTGGAGTACTCAGGGCGTGGCTGCCTTGGGCTGACGGAGCAATGCATTATTTCAACTGATCACCTTATCAACGCACGGTCTGATGATGGGCGTTTGGGGCTGGTGTGAACCCAGGAGAAAAGCCATGGCTTTTCAACTAGAAATAAATCCAAGCAGAAAGGCTCACCTTGCTGAACGTGCCTTCCCTTCCCCCACCGCAGTACGCTTCCCTCCCGTGCCCGTCCTTGGGGAGGCTCTCCATAGGTGAGGAGATGAAGCAGGGCCAGATTCTTCCTAATCCTCTCTCTTAAAACCACAGCTGAGGCAGCCAAACGTGCCTGCCCTTTGCAAGCGCCTTTCAGACACAGCAGCACGTGTCTGGGGAACCTTCTTTTTGGTAATGTTCTCCCCACTGATTTCCGGAAGGGGATCAAAGAACCATGGACTCCTAGCCTAGGCTCAGCGTGCACAGGACTGGGGAGAGCCCACAGGAAGTTGGGCTCCCGGCTGGAGGAATATTCCTCCTGTGCGGGAGCTGCGCAGCAGAGCCTGGGTGGGGCTGAGGGCCCCATCCTTCTGGGGCCTGCATTCCTCGGGGGAGAAATAATTGGCCTGTCTAGAGAGCGTCAGGATTCAAATAAAGCTTAAAAACACACGCAGCCCTGCGAATTCTATAAATGTGGCATTATAAATGATGGCCAGCCACCACATACACACGTGCGCACACAGCGCTGAAGGCTGCCTCTGCTTTTCTCTCTGATTGTTCCCCAGATCTACCTGATTCAAATAAGCCCACTCTCATTTGAACTGGAAGCAATCAGGGCGGAAAATACCCTGTTCTGTTGGTGCAGGTCCAAACCGTCACCATTCGGCATCCTGACACGCCGATGTCCCCATCAGCTGTTCAACGTCAGCCAAAGGGGGCCTCCCCTAGCCAACAAATCAGAGATTTCATTAACCAGCAAAGCCTCACGGAAGGATGGGCGACCTCACGTGGGCCTCCCCCACCCCATCCCCCCTCCTTTCTGCTACACAAACAGGCTCGCAGCCACTAGATTGGATTCAGATCTTGTAGATGAAGAAATTCAGATACGACAGCCGCGCCTCGCCAGACCCCGAGCGAGGGCCGAGCCCTGCATGGCAGCTGGGCTGCCACGGTAATAACCACTCGTAATATCTGACAGAAAGAACCCACGCTGGTCGTATCCGATCCTGCCACATGAAAAGAAGCATTACACCGGCCGCTCGGGGGCCGGGGCTAGGGGAGAGCCTCCGCACAAATCAGAAACATTTTCCCCGAAGCTGCTATTCAAGGGCTGGAAAATCAACAGGGGCTGTTTTCCTGACATCCTGGGAGCTGCTATTATTCTCTGGGCGGCGCGGCTCACAGAATGCAGCAAGGCCAGCTTAACCCGAATTCGCTGAGCGTTTGGCATTGCTGAGCTCAGAGGCCTTGGGTGGGCGGGAGCAAAAACCCATGCGGTTGTGGGAGCGAGCCGCAGGGCTCCACGGGGGTGACATCCAAAATACTCAACAACTGGAACAGCCTGGGCCTCCGCCATTCTGAATGGGTGCTAGCCTCAGCCCTGGGTCAGGGACCTGTGTGCTCTGAGCTGTGTCAGGGCAGCCAGTGGGGAGGGGACACTTAGGACAACGGACGCAGAAGCATTTCAATTCTATGGCAACTAATAGGGCTGATGGTATGAGCCCGGGTCCAGAAGCCCCTTCCTGAGCCAGGCTTGGGGGTGCCATAGCACCTCATCCTTTGGTGCCAAGGACAGCCCTGAGCCACCTCCCTGAGCCAAAAGCTTCCAGATGCAGGGCCGTGCCCTAAAGACACAGAATTAGATGGCTGGCTCTTCCAAGGTCCGTGCCCATCTAAAGCAGAAACTTACAACTGGTAGTACCCAGCATGTTTCTCCAAGGCTGGATTTAAAATTTTGAGCAATTCTAGACACTTCCAACCACCCGTAGCAGATACCCAAAGGGATGGTCCTGCCAATACTCCCCATCCCCCCCTCCAACTTTTGTTCTTCCCATCTTCTCATTGCCATAAACATGGTCCTAACCAGGAAGAAAGGGCTAGATTCCTCCAGTCCTATTTCTGTCTCTGCAACCCCACTCTCCCAGCCCCTGTCTTCTCCTGGCTTAATCTCAAACACCTATGTTGGTCTTAGGGGCCATGGTTCTTTGTGACTTTGGGTCCCCAAGACCTTGCCTTTTACTGTATAAAGCAGCTTTGCTGTCAGGGACCTTGTGACATGTCAGTGAGGCGAGGTCACGTTGCTTTTAAAGCAAGCGATGTTGAGCTGGTTAATAGCTGTCTACAAGGACATAGATGGTGTATCCTGAAATCTTCAAGGGCATAGGCAGTGTATCCTGAAATCTTCAAGGGCATAGGCGGTGTACACTGAAATCTACAAGGACATAGCGGTGTACCCTGAAATCTTCAAGGACATAGGCGGTGTATCCTGAAATCTACAAGGACATAGGCGGTGTATACTGAAATCTACAAGGACATAGGCGGTGTACCCTGAAATCTTCAAGGGCATAGGCGGTGTATCCTGAAATCTACAAGGGCATAGGCGGTGTATCCTGAAATCTACAAGGACATAGGGGTGTATACTGAAATCTACAAGGACATAGGAGGTGTATCCTGAAATCTACAAGGACATAGGCGGTGTGCCCTGAAATCTACAAGGACATAGGCGGTGTACCCTGAAATCTACAAGGACATAAACAGTGTATCCTGAAATCTACAAGGGCATAGGCGGTGTACCCTGAAATCTCGTGGGTTGGGATGGAAACAAATGAGGTGTAGGCAATTTACTTCACTTTGCTCTTATGCAATTTCCCTGCTGGTAAAATCAGACCAGTGTGGCTTCTCTGTGCCTCAGTTTACTCATCCAGGAATTGGGACGGATCTACACCCTCTAACATTGCGTTATTATGAGGCTCAAATGATCTTGTGTGTGTGTGAAAGTGAGCCCTGGAAGGTATAAAAACAGGCTCCCCAAAGGAGCCCCCAAATAGCCCAAGCCCCTGCACAGCTAAAAAGCTCTCTCTGCCAAAGCTGTTCCCTTGGGGAAACAGAGTCTGCCCGAGCTTCCTTGGCCCGGCATTGCCGGAGGGCAATCTTCGAGGACAAAACAGCCCCAGCGCTCAGGCAAGGACCCGCCACAAGACAGCCGCGTCACCTCAGCGTTTCTATAAAAAGATTGCTCGGGCTCCGGAGCCCGGCTGACAGGCAGGGCTGGGAGGGTGTGTGCGTGTGTGTGCAACAAAATGCTCTCAGAACAGCTGGCCTCGGCCAAGAATCCGTGCTCGCCCCAAAGCCCCCAGCCCCGCTGGCAGGAGGGGGATGAATGCAAGGAAGAGAATGAGAGAAAGAGAGAGAGGATGCTGTGCCCTGAAGAATGGGGCTGAGCAAAGAAATTTCTGCGGTGCGGATCTGTCGCTCTGTGCAGCCAACACAATGGACCTCTGGGTGGGCTCAGATAGCCCCCCACTGCTCCCCCTCCGGTCTCCTGCCCGTGACACAGATAAGGACCTGGAGGACAGCTCTGAGCTGCTGCGTGTGCCCTGGGCCAGCCAGCAGCGAGGCCAGTCTGGTGTGAGTGGCAGCAAAGATAAACGGCGGCCGCGCGGGCATTAACTGCCCCCATACAAAGGCCACCTCTCCCCGAGTCCCTCTGAGGCCCAGATGGTCAGGGAAGCCCTTTCCCGCCTCACAAAGAGGATCGCTGCATGTCTTTTTCTTTTAAAATGGCATTAAAAAAAAAAAAAAAGCCATTGCTCACAAAGGACCTGGATGAAAAATAAACCCTTAAAAAAACCCAGCCTCTCCTCGCTCAGCAGCCCGGCATTTCTTCCGACTGTCAGACTTAGCAGATTGCTTTCTGGAAAGAATCCAATTGGCAAGACCTGCCGCTGTGCAAATGAAATTTTAAAACCCGGCTCCTTGTTGCACTCAAAGAGCTTTTCTCTCTTTGCTTGTTCGACACGGTCTCGTCGAATTATTCTCTTGTCTCTGGTTGTATCGGAAACTAATATTCCCCCTGCTTTCCCGCCCCACCTGAGGGGTCCTCACCCCAGCTGGGGATTTGGGTAATCAGGGGAGCCTGGAGCACCACTCCAGACCCCCATCTTGATTCCCCACCTGGGCTTCATCTCGCAGAATCACCTACTAATTAGGAGTCTTGCTTGTGTAAGAGAATAAACACTTCCAGGCTGCCTCCCTCCCTGCCCGACTCCCCCTCGCCCCCTCCGTAATGAGATAAGTGTTTGGGGGATGAGGGAGGATGGATAACGCGCCCGGACGTTCTTCACACACCAGGCTTGACACCCGTCAGGCCCGTGACACCCGCTCTGTTTGGCTGGCGTCCCCCTGGTGAAAAGTCAGCGGAAAAAATAGCCACAGGACTTGTCTGGGTTTGACAAGCTGCCTCAGCATGTGATGAACTTGTATAGAGGCGGCATCGTGATGCGTCAGAAGAGTCCCAGGCCTGGGAGCCGGGCGACCTGGGTTCCAAGTCCAAGGCTGCTCCTTATAGCAGCATACCGGGCACCGTGCAAGGCTCCGGACGTGTGTTCTGTTCCGCTTCCCTCTGTGCTTGTGCCATTCGGGGAAGGCGCTGGTACTGTGAGGTAGGCAGCAGTTGGTCAAAACATTACCTTGTGGGTAGATTGCATTATTGGCCCCCATTCCTCGCCTTTCCCTTTAGCTGTGCCCTTCACCGTCTTTGCAGCTCCTCTCACTAAAGGGGCAAAGTATTCCCCTTATATTCCCCAATATATTCCCCACCCTTTGACTCTGGATTTGACCCTACAATGTGCTTTGGCCCATTGAATGAGGCAGAGGGGACAGGGCCCCGACAAGCATGACCAGGCTCCCCTTGGTCTCTTGTGTCTCTGCATCCCACGAGAAGAAATTCCTCTGGGGGCTGCTTCCCCCTCAGCCTGCCCCCCACCCCGTGAGTACATGTGAAGCGGATCCAACTTACAAAAGCCCTTTGGGTGATAACACCCCCCGCCTCCCACTGGTCGCTCTCTGCCTCCCAGTTTTTGCAAAGAGGGTACCCCTTGCAACCCTGAAGGATGTCTGTTAAATTCCACCGCTGCCCTATTTGGAGCGAGGGCATTAACAACTAATTATTAATTCATTCGTCACTCACATATTTACTGAGTACCTATTGTGTGTTAGGAGCCGGGGCAAACACCCCCAGGAAGAAATATGGGCTGCCAGGCGGTGACGGTGCCACCCCCCAGTAAAGGGGGTCCCCGATTAGTTGATCCATCAATCTGTACGTTCGGATTTCCTCAGTCATAAGATATTAAGAAAAGAAAGGGGGATAAGGAGGCAAGGCAGGCAGGCAAGAATACGTCAAATGGAAATGATGGCATCCTGATTTCGGAAATAGTAAAATGTGAAGCGGAAGCGTGTGTCCTACGTAGGAGCAGGGAAGCCCGTTCTCTACCGTGCTGCTGTGTGTCCAGGGCACTGTCCAATGAGACTGCAAAGACGCTGAACCCGAGTTTGGGCTTTAAAGCTCAGAATATTGGAAAGAGCCCCCAGAATCGTTTTGTTTTCAATGATTCACAAGACCTGGCTCAACTCTCCAGGTGATGTGACATGCCCCACGTGGGCCACCAATAGGCCCCCCAAGGTGTTCGCCACCCAAGAGCCTTCCCACAAGCAGGGGCTGTCATTTGGGATGCAGGTCCGGCTGCTTGAACCAACCAAGCCAGGGCTTTAAAACCCATCAACGTGACAGTTCAAATGGCTTGTGGAAAGTTCAAATGCCTGGCCACGGGGTTCCCTGGAGAAGGAGGGACAAGGCTGGGGCAATGTCTCGCCCAAAGCAGCAGCTCCACCCTGGGAAGTTCTGGTGAGTCACAGCAGACAGAGTAGAGGCGAGGGCAGAATGCCAGGCCCATTCCGAACAGGCTTCAGTGTTCAAAAGCAGCCAGATCAGAGGGGCAGGAGGAGGATAGCCCGGGGCCAGAACTGGAGCCAGTCAGTCCTCTGGGAAAAGGCAGGCAGAAGCTGGAGAGGGGCCCAGCCCAGTGCAGGCCCCAGAGACCCAGGACAGTGGGACGTGCCAGGAGCTCCAAGACACAGGCAGAAGAGCCAGTGGTCCCTTGAGGCCAGGGTGGGGATGAGGCGGCGAGGCCATACTCACCGGGCTCTTTAACATCCAGTGGAAACTCAGAACGTTCCACAAACCCTGCTAGCTGCTGGGGAGATGGCTGTAATTATTTTGCCAGTCTGGGCTCCTGCCGACTCCAGGGTGAGGTCTGGGGCTGACCCTGGAGGTCGAGCCCCCCATTCCTCATGGCCCGAGCAGGGCTAACCCCTCCCCTCCCCTACAGCTCGCCCAAGTCTCAGTGTCCCAGCAAGCCCTCGTCGGGGGTGTTCTCGCATCAGCGACAGTCCAGACATACTTAGTACTCACAGGTACAGATATTCTAGCTATTTGACTCTTGCCATACTTTAAGACTGGGTAACAGATAACTACAGCCTCGAGTTCCCCATCCCACCCCCAAGCTCTTCCCACCAATCCAGCCTTCCCCAGACACGCTCACCCTGTGCTCCTGCACCACCAT
>NW_020174707.1:638520-644066 GCF_003031525.2 Neophocaena asiaeorientalis asiaeorientalis
TGATTGGTCAGGGACTGTGCCCTGCCGGTTGTTAAATGTGTGGAACATGCTGCCTGGGTATATGGCAAATACCAAGTGCAGTGCCCTGTCCTGTTAATAATGGCCTGGCATGTGCTACAGCTGTTCCCCACCAAGGGACAAACCTTTCCCCGACCACTAACACAGACAGGATGGTGTCTTCTCCATTGCAGTCCTTCTAAAGGAACTAAGCACGGCCCACCCTACCAGCCTCCCCACCCCATCCTGGTCTCAGCCCCTACTAAATCCTTGGATCTATGACCCAGGATTTCATTTACTAATTTGAACCCTGACATTCCCAAAAGACAGTGGCAAGTATCACGCAGCTTGCCCAGATTTTCCTAGGACCACAATCTAATTCACAGGTAGCACACTAAAAGTGTTCACAAATTCCCAACAGATATCAATCCCCTTCGTTCACCTGCTTGCGTCGGGGCGCCTTGCTCAAGCTGAGTGATTACAGTCAGCACACCTGTCATCACCTGGTCCAGCCTTGCCTGCTGCCCTCCCCCCCACTCCCTGAGGGTTTACGGGAGAATCTGTTCTACCATGTTAGGAGGGGAGGACCCTTCTTTAGTTCATGTCAACTGAGGTACTTCCCTCCACTCTGGGCCCGAAGGGCATCTATCTGATGGTTCTGGCCATTTGGGCATAGCAGATGGTGAGAAGAATGTACCCAGGGAGGGTGGCTCAGCTCAAGGCCAGCTCAGCATCTGGACCTCCGTGGGTGGGTCACAGCTAGGGAAAGTCCACTGTCAGGGGCAGAGCCTCTCAATTTAGTGCCTTCTCACATCCTCAGAGACAGTCACCACTCTCACTCTCGCCTGACCAGAGCTGGCTTCCTGAACAGAGAGACTCTGGGTGGAGGATGCTGGGGCTGGCATCTTCTTGGAGCAGGATGGCCCCACTGTAGCTCCAGAGGCTGAGATGCAGGTGCAGTCCGGCCAGGGCAGAGGTGGGCAAGGTCTTTGGCCACGCAAAGGCCCAGGTGGAGACTAGATACCCAGCAGGCCGCATGGTCTTCCTGATGAATTCAGCTACGGGGGGCAGTTAGGAGGGAGACGTGGGGAGCATCATCAGTAATACCCAACAAGCCTGGGAATCACACCCTCAATGTCACTGACTAAGCCAGGGCGTCCCCCTCTGCAATAGCTTACGCTGTGTCCACTTCTGAGCTCTTAAGCATCTCTCAAGGTTAAGGACAGATGCTTCCGTAGCTGATTCAGAGCTGCAAAGGCCTGGGGTTCCTACTAATTCAACTTGAGGAAATAAATCAAGACGACATTCAGGTAAATGCCGACTCCTCTGTCGTGGTGAGAAGAGAGCAGAAGGGCTGAAGGGTCCAAGGGCTTTCTGATGGACTTGAACTTTTTGAAGCACATGTAGAGGACAGTCTTCAGGTTGCAGGGTAAAGAGTTCTTGATTCTTTCAACCATTTATTTAGTTATATTGAGCACCAACCACGTACCGGGCACCACCTGAGATCCAGGGGTCTGGGATTAGCTGCAGAGAATGGAATCCACTTTTGCAAATTTGAGCAGAAAAGTAATCATCGCAGACTGTTTGGCAAGGCTATAGAAACAAGTTCAAGAAAGAGCTTTTAGGAGCTCCCCAAACCACACTGCAGGAGCAGGCTACCAAGGCTCTGTCGTGATGTGGAGCGTGGTCAGAAAGCCACCGCCTTGGCTGGAAGGCAGTACCTCTGCCACGACCCACCCAACAAAACGGATGCCTGTCGTCACGTGCACGAGTCAGCGCAAGACTCGCTGAGCTCCCCAACTGATGAAAACCAAAAAATTCTCCAGAACTAGCTGCATGTCGCACAAGCCAGTCCTCTGTATTTGCCACAAATGGTGAACAAGACAGACCCAGTCCCTCCTCCGGGGAGCTCACATCCTAGCTGAGGAAATGGATATTAAACACCCAGTTACCTAATTAGTCATCAGAGGAGGATTCGGAGAAGTTCCAAGAAGGGGAGGCATCGGGGGATACGACAGGGAATGTGTCCGTCTGGGGATGGGGGGGTCAGGGAAGGTTTGCCTGAGGAAATGGCTGAAGGTTGAGAAGGAGCTAGTCTGGTGAAGAGGGTGGGAGAGAACCTTGCAGATGGGGGGCATAGCATGTACATGGGCTCAGAGGAAGGAAGGAGGGTGGCACATCCGGTCCATGTGGCCAAAGCCTTGAAGGAGGGATAGAAGGTTCCGTGTAATGCAGGGAAGACATTCTCGGCATGCGTGGAGACACGGATGCAGCCCATGGCTGGCCAGGAGTGTGTTTAGCTGAGCAGAACAGCCTACGTGGGCTCTATTGAGAAGCAGGCGCCAGTTGAAACGCATTTCATCAATGAACCCATTTCATCCTCACAACACTGTGTTCTCAGTATCCTCATGTTCAGGTAAAGAAACTGAAACCTGGAGACGTTAAGTAACTGACTTGTCCACAGTCACACAGCTAGTAAGTGGTAGAGCCACTTAAAACCCGGATTCAAACCCAGAGAGTTCACACTGCAGGGCCTGCCATCTCAAGCCCCCTGTTACACGATCCCTGCCACAAATGGCGGTTTGGGGCTACAGGGAGGAGCTTCTGCAAGTGTTGTTCACGGTAAAATATAGCTAACACTTTAAGACAGAATTCAGTGAATAGCAAATGAGCACAGTAGTGGAAATAAGCTAAAAGGGTTTGTAGCAGATGCTATGGGTACCCCGCCTCCGTCCCCCTCATTCTTACCATGACATTGGCATGTGGTCCTAACTCCCAGCTGCTAGCACCTGCATCTCTGCCTGAGGGTGTCTCTAGCCACCAAAGCCTGCTCTGCCCACCCATTCCGCTGGCCAGAAATGCCAGGGAATTATCACCCCCCCAGGGGCAGCCCTCTGCTAATGCCTGATGGGAACTGGAGGACAGATGCCCCAGCTCCCTCACTCCTAGGATGGAACAAGTACGAGGCACGTGCCCCACGGTCATTCCCAGGGTTTCCTGGCGGGATTCAGCGTCAGTCACCCCCAATGGTAGCTGGCTTGTGCTACACCCTGTCTTCTCTTCCCTGGCCCATGTCCCCAGCCCTACCAGTGCTTCCTGGGGTCACCTCCCACATAAACTACTTCCACTCAGATCTTTGGCAGAGGAGGTGGGATTGAGGAGGGATACAGTTCTGGCTGGTACCCATGTGAGGTGGAGGGTCTGAAGTGACCTGGACATCATTCACGTGGGCCTCGAGGTGTGGTTTTCCCCAGCAGGGGGGCTGTCCTGCGACTTGGTACTTGTAAGGCCAACTGGCCCGAGGCAGGGGAACACAATCAGACTCACAGGTTGAAACTGACCTGGAGACTTTCCAGACCACCCAGTCCCAGAAACTGACCTGGAGACTTTCCGGACCACCTAGTTCCGGAAACTGACCTGGGGGACTTTCCACCTGGCCCAGCCTTCCCGCCTTTCGAGGGGCGGGACTAACGGTCCCCCATGATAACCAAAAAGACCACCAAATAAGGAATACCCTGCGCCCTCCCGGATTCACCACACCCCTTTCCCTTCTTCCCCTATAAATTTTGTTCGCGCCCACCCTGGGGTGCGACTTCTCTGGCCCCTTTCTCTCGGGCCAGTGAACCTCGCCCGAGAGCGCTCCTTAGTAAAGCTCACTTGAAGCTTTCCTCTGTTTCGCGGTGCCATTTAAGATTCGACCTTACATTTGGTGCCGAAACCGGGGAGGGGTACAAAACTCTCTCCTCCCCCAGGAGACAACTAGGGAACTTCTGCTCACCCACCCGATCCGGCAGGAGCGGAGAAAGTCCCTCCTTCGTTCCCCTCCGACCCCCAGCGTTCCTACCCACCGGACTCCCTGTCTTTAATTGCGGCCGCGTCAGGGATTCCTCCGTTCTCTATCCGGGCCTCAGGCGACTGTGGAGACGTCCCAATCGCCTGACTGCTCTCCGACCTGCCGTGAATTGGAGACTGAGACCAGGGACGCCTCTCTCCCTCTCCCTTAACTCAAGGACAGACTGGGCGTCATGGGAACCTCACAATCAAAACCAGATCCTAAGACGCCCCTGGGGTGTCTCCTAGCCAATTTTACAGTTCTCGGTTTCTCCCAAGATCTCCGTCGCCGACGGCTTGTTTACTATTCCACTGTGGTCTGGCCACAATATCCTCTAGACAATCAATCCAAATGGCCTCCTGAAGGGACTTTCGATTTTAACATTCTCCGTGATCTAGATAATTACTGCCGCAGGACGGGCAAGTGGTCTGAGGTTCCCTATGTCCAGGCCTTCTGGTGTTTACGCTCCCGCCCTTCCCTCTGCATTAGATATCTCCTTAATCCAAGTTCCTAATTTCCTTTGACGATGATCTCTCTCCACTAGTCTACCATCCGAACCTCTCGCCTCTCCAACCTCCACCCTACCCTGAGGCGGTTCCTCCTCCTCCCGAACCCGCTCCGGCTCTTCCAACCGCTCGCCCGCCTCCCTCAACGGTTCCTTCTCCCACGCTCCTTGCTTCTCAATCGCCTTACAGAGGCCTTACTTCTCTACACCCGACTGGATCCCAACACCCCGGCAGGGGCAACGGTCCTAGCCACCCATTTTATTACCCAATCAGCCCCGAACATCCAAAAGAAATTAAAACGGGCAGAAGACGGCCCTCAGACCCCTAGTCGAGATCTGGTAAAGATGGTCTTTAAAATCTATAATGGCCATGAGGATTTAGCAGAATCCAGCCGACAGGCTCGGATGCACCGAAAGGTGGTTCTCCAAACCCAACCTCTTGTAGCCGCCCGAAGGCCGGCCATCTCCCATGGATCACAGCATCCACGGGGTCCACAAAAGGCAACCCCGCCCGGGGCCTGCTTCAAATGCGGAAAAACAAGGCCACTGGGCTCGCCAGTGTCCCAATCCCTGATCTCCTTCTAAGCCCTGTCCCAGCTGCGGGATAATGGGCTACTAGAAGAGAGATTGCCCTACGACCGGCCCTCCCTCAGCGCCTCCACGCGGGGGGCAGGCCGACCCAACGGCATTACCACTCAAACTGCTGGGATTGGCTGACGACTGACGGCGCCCAGACTCGAAGACCCCTATCACCCTCGCCGAGCCCAGGGTAATGCTACAGAGAGCGGTAAGTCCATCTCATTTCTGGTGGACACGGGGGCTACCTATTCGATTCTGCCTATCTATTTCAGGCCAGTTTCTCCTTCCCAGATCTCGGTCATGGGTATTGATGGCAAACCATCCTTCCCACTCCAGACCGGCCCATTCCCATGTCAGATCGAAGGACTACCTTTTACTCATTCCTTCTTAGTCATACCATCCTGCCCAGTTCTCTTGCTAGGCCGGTTTGTCCTTTTCCACTTACGCTTCCCTCCAGCTGGTTACACTTGACCCTAAGGTCCCCTTCTCCCAACTCCTGGTTCCTTTTCTCGGCCTGTCTCTAGAACTCTCCCCCTCCTATTCCTCTTCCAATCACACCAAATCCAATCAATCCCCAAGTTTGGGATCCGCTAAGGAAACTCAAGGACCCCCTCACCTCTTCTTCCGCCGCTC